>NC_143583.1:222221670-222521670 GCF_048544385.1 Mastigoproctus giganteus
CAGTTTTTGTGTTATGTCTCCTCCTCCCAATTTTAACAACTCTACAGTAACTTCATCTTCCCCCGGGGCTTTCTGATTCTTCATTTTCTTCAATGCATGTTCTACCTCATCAGTAAGAATATTGGGTATGTCGTATGTGTTGCTACTTTGAAATCCATCTTCCCCACTGCTGGCATCATTCCCCTGCTCCTTGTATAATTCTCTATAGTAGTCTTCTGCTATTTGAATTATGCCTTCTCTGCTGTTTATAAGTACACCATCGCTATTCTTCAGTTTCAGTATCATTTGTCTTTCTGTATTACTGCTCATGGCTGCTGATTTAAATCCTTTGTTTTCCCTTAATGCTTGTTCTACTTTTCTTGTGTTAAATCTTCTTATGTCCTCTCTGAGTCTCTTTCTAATGGCTTTGCATAACTCATTATACTCAATTTTCTCCCTGTCAGTGTTTTTCTTGCTTTTCATTTGTCGTCTTCGGTTCATCATGACAAGTGTTTCTTGACTAATTTTTTCTTCTTTGGATTTCTTTTTCCCTATAGGTTTCTTGGGCTTTATCACTTTCAAAAAGTTGTAATATTCCTCGTCGATATCTTGCTCCTCAGCAGTCTGCAGAAGCTCAAACTTGTTCTTAAGTTCCAGTACATACTGCTTTTTCTCCTCTTCTGTTATCTCAAAGACCTTTGTATTATTTACTCGAGTCAGTTTTTTCCTTTCCTTTCCTACATCTATATCAAGTGTACATCTTACCATTCTGTGATCACTTCCAACATTTACCTTATTCAGGACGGTGACATCATTCACAATATATCTTCTATTAGTGAGGATGAAGTCGATTTCATTAGTAGTTAATCCATTTGGACTCTTCCATGTCCACTTTCTGTTCACCCTTTTCTTGAAAAAAGTGTTCATTACTGACAGTCCTTGAGATTCTGCAAATTCCACAAGTCTTTCACCTCTTTCATTTCTTTCACCAATTCCAAAATTTCCTATAGTTCCCCTTTCTGTGCTGTTTTGTCTTTTTCCAACCTTAGCATTGAAGTCTCCCATAATAATAGTGTAGTGGGTTTTCTGCTCATCTAGAAGACTCTCAATTTCAGTGTACATTTCTTCAACCTCTTCATCATCATGGCTCGATGTTGGTGCATAAATCATTATAATCTTTAGCTTGTATCTCTTAGAAATCTTGAGTATTAGTCTTGACACTCTTGGTGATGTACTTTTGAATTCCAAAATGTTGTTTTTAAAATCTTTATGGACCAGAAACCCAATTCCACCTTCACTCCTTTCACTGTTTCCATTGGTGTACAGCAGATTTCCACTTGATAAACTTATAAGTGATTAATTTCTTCTTCTTGTTTCAGCCAAACCGATGATATTCCAATTCACATTTTCTAATTCCTTTTCCAGCTCTAATATCCTGTCTTCACCGATGAGTGTTCTTACGTTATAACAGGCCAAGTTCAGTTTCCGTGCATGGCAGCCTGGTCGTACCCAGAGATTCTTAGCACCCTCTGCTTCCACTCTAATCCTCTCGCTGCCGTAAGAGGGAGAGTGAAAGCTGCTGGGGACTGAGGGCCAATTGTTTCGTTGTGCTTTCATATTGCTGGAGGGGTTGGTCTTTTCCTCTTCATGCTGACCAGGCATCTTGAAGAGATCCACTCTACACGTTCGTTGCCACCTAAGTGACGTAACAGGGCTTACCATCGAGAAGGTGTGCATGAGTGGATTTTAGGGAGGCAGGCCAAAGGATTTTAGGGAGGCAGGCCCTTCTCCTAAATCTTCTGTAACAGAGAGATATTGGATCCATCAGTGTTTTAGGCTGAGTGTCTGATAACACACAGGATACCTGTTCCCCTCTAAGCCCTTAGAGCCCTAAGCCCTAAATCCTGTAATATACTGTAAATTTACATTTTCTTAAGTACAGTATTTGAAAGCTACAACTTGATATTCAGATAGTATTTACTATCTGAATATTAAGATGGAAACTTTCATTTGGTAGCTTAAATTTAACTTGTTGGTGGTTAAATTTTTGTCATCAGTTTCATTTCTGTAATATTTTTTTAATTTAAATTGTGTAATATTTTGTTAATTTAGATTCTGAAATATATTGTATTTTTAAATTATTTTAACTTTCTAAACTTCGTGTTTTATTTTAATAATGGTTGTTGCAAGCTCCACTTAGAATACAAAGTTGAAATTTCCAGCAGACATGGCCCATATGTCTGCTGGAAATTTCTGGCGTAGTCGTGGCACACGTGGCCTTAGTCACTTTTGTGCCAATAAAATCAAAATCCAACCAAAGGCTAGCATTTCCACTGTGAATCGTTAGTTCGTCATTTCTATAGCTTTTAGCATTTATTCTAAGCTTGGGCTAGTAGAAAAAACCTTCTCAACTGACAATTCTTTTCTTACTCGATGTAAGAAGTGACGATCTGTAATTTAAAATTGGTGCATTTCAAGGAGAATTTGAGTAACTGAAGAAATGAATGCTTGAACTAGAAATAAATGTAACTACGAGCTCATCAGTGACTTAAGTATCTCATGACCTGTCAAGTGGTGCTAACCACTCTGGTTGAACATAATCTAGTTTTATTGGGAGAAACTATTATCAGGGAAATGGGTAATATTTTTTGTAGTAAAGATAGGTTATTATAGATACACATTTATCTATATATATACACATTTATCTGATTATATTTATTATATTTATATTTATCTGTTTTATTTATCTATATTTATCTGTATTAAACAGATTATATTTATCTGTTTAGGCCTAAATGGTTGTCAGATGAACTAATGAGACATGTGGCAGAGAAGAAAAATGCATGGGATACATACAAATTAATGGGTGACATGGAAGCCTATGATAGATATAAGTTGGTCTGTAACCAAGTCACAAAGGAGATTAGGCAGGCAAAGGCAGAATACGAAAAATCCTTGGCAAAGGATGCAAAGAAAAACAGAAAAGAGTTCTTTACATATTTAAACTCAAGAAGGAAAGGGATGAATCAGATTGGTCCACTGGATATTGATGATTCAACAGTTGAGGATCCTGCTCAGGTGATCTAACAATCTAAACGAGTATTTTGCATCTATATTCATGCATGAGGAGTTATTCAGGAAGGAGAATGATGTAGGTAAAGTAAACATTGGCAGTGAGCTGGATGATTTTGTAATAACTGAGAGTAAAGTGGAGGAGAGATTGTTGACGATAAACATAAAAAAGGCACCTGGGGTGGATGGGATCTATCCAGTTATATTAAAGGAGGCAGCAAAGGAAGTAAGCAAACCCCTAGCCATAATTATGAGAGCTTCTTTGGACTCAGGGGAGGTACCCATAGACTGGAGATGTGCAAATGTAACCCCAATTCACAAAGGAGGATCAAAGGCTGACACAAGTAATTATAGACCTGTTAGTTTAACTTCTGTTCCAGGTAAATTAATGGAGACACTGGTTAAAGAAGCACTGCAGGATCATCTAGACAAGAATTCCGTTATAGCTCAGACGCAGCATGGTTTTGTTAAGGGCAGGTCTTGCCTGACCAATTTGATTGGATACTATGATGTAGTCACAAAAGAACTGGATGCAGGGAATAACTTTGATATTATATATTTGGATCTTAGAAAGGCTTTTGATACTGTTGCACATGGAAGACTGCTGCACAAATTGGAGCAGTGTGGCATTGGAGGCAAATTGCTGCTATGGATAAGGGGATGGTTGAGTGGCAGAAGACAAAGAGTGGTAATCAATGGACACTGCTCAACGTGGACTAATGTTATTAGTGGAGTTCCTCAGGGTTCAGTGTTGGGTCCGTTTTTGTTTTCGGTGGTGTTTATGAATGATATTGATGATGGGAAATCATGTTTAATGTCCAAGTTTGCAGATGATACAAAGGTTGGCAGGGTTGTTAAGGACACTACTGACGCTATGCTGCTGCAACAGGATCTGGAAAGGTTGAACAGATGGGCTGAGAGGTGGCAAATGAAGTTTAACATTGACAAATGTAAAGTACTACATATGGAAAACAGTAACCCCAGAGCAACGTATCAACTCTGCGGTACTACACTGACAGTGGTGGAGAACGAAAAGGACCTGGGGGTAATTGTGCAGTCAGATATGAAGTTCTCTGAGCAGTGCAGACGAGCTGCAAGAGTAGCTCATGGTGTCTTGTCAATGATATACAGGAATTTTTCTAGCAGGGATAAGGAGGTGATTATTCCCTTGTATAAGGCAATGGTTAGGCCACATCTTGAGTACTGTATACAGGTCTGGAGGCCTCATTTCAAGAAGGATGTAGAGCTGCTGTAACGGGTACAGAGAAGGGCAACAAGATTAGTGAATGAAACAAAAGGTTGCTCTTACGAAGAAAGGCTTAAGTTTTGCAAATTACAGAGTCTGGAGACTAGGCACCGGCGAGGTGATCTGATAGAGGTGTATAAGGCTTTGAATGGTTTGAGCATGCTCAATGCCAATGGGATTCTTCATCTTGCTCAGAATAATCACCTCAGAGGGCATAAATTCAAATTGAGGAAGGACGGATGTCAGATAGATGTGCAGAAATTTGCATTTGGCCAGCAGGTGGTTGGTTGGTGGAACCGACTTCCATCACTTGTTGTTGAAGTTGATAGCCTAAACAAATTTAAAGCTCGACTGGACAGGTATTTCGAACGAACGGAGGGGTGAAATGGGAGTGGTGTGTGTTTTTTTTTTTTTGGCTGATGCTGAATAAGCTTGCTTTCTTGCATCATATGCCTCTACTAATGCTAATGCTATATGGGTCAAAGTAATGCTTGCACTTACCTCAAGAATTCTTCTTTCTTGCCACAACAGGTAATGTTGGCAAGATATTCTGAAGGTAGCAATGTTTCAAACAAGTGGGATAGATATGGAAAAATATAGGGCAACAAGCCTGAATAACTTCAGGAGGTCTGTGTCAGCTTAGTAAACTATAGAAGAGTACTTTATCTACACTAATGTCAGGAGTGATGTCACTCCTGACATTTGAACTCTTGGTTAGGACAACTGATGCTGACATAATATAGCTTAACAGAAACACAATTAAATTAAAGGAACCATTGTCAGGAAGTGATCATGCAATCTTCAGCTGGAAAATGAAGGAAGATGTTGTGGTAAAGGTACTGGTTTTAACTTCAGAAGAGGAGAACTTTGACAGTTTGCATTATATGGCATCTGTGAATTTGTCTGAATGGAGAGTACCTAAACCATTTATGGTTTGCAGATAACATTGTGATCATAAGCCACAATCCCAAAGAATTAGAGGAAAACTTTAAGGAAGACCTTAATGCCCTTGAGGAAACTTTCAGAAGATTGGAGGTTGCAGAAAGGAGTCATTGTGAATGGAGAGTACCTAAACTATTTATGATTTGCAGATGACAAATTGATCATAAGCCCAACTTTTTGCAAATAAGCCAAAATTTGCAAAACTTAAGGGTTGCTCTTACTAAAAAAAGGCTTTGCAAATTACAGTTCCTGGAGAGTAGGCACTGGTGAGGTGATCTGATAGAGGTGTATAAAGCCTTGAATGGTTTGAGCATGCT
This sequence comes from Mastigoproctus giganteus, assembly GCF_048544385.1. NCBI lineage: Eukaryota > Metazoa > Arthropoda > Arachnida > Uropygi > Thelyphonidae > Mastigoproctus > Mastigoproctus giganteus. The sequence continues at coordinate 222,227,227 of NC_143583.1, forward strand.
CAATGTCGATGGAATTCTTCCTCTTGCTCAGAATAATCACCTGAGAGGACATAAATTCAAATTGAGGAAGGACAGATGTAGGATAGATGTGCGGAAATTTGCCTTTAGCCAGCGAGTAGTTGGTTGGTGGAACAGACTTCCATCCCTTGTTGTGGAAGTTGATAGCCTAAATAAATTTAAAGCTCAGCTGGACAGGTATTTCAAACGAATGGAGGGGTGAAATGGGAGTGTTTTTTTTTTTGGGTTTTTTTTGACTAATGCTGCATAAGCTTGCGTTCTTGCATCATATCCCTATGCTAATGCCAAGTTCCCAAAGAATTAGAGGAAAATCTTAATCAGCTATGCAGAGTTGGTAAGGATTTTGGACTAAAATGAATATGGTAAAACAAAATTAATAATGAACAAGTATGCCACAGAAAATGATATAATCGTTGAAGGAATAGAAATTGAAAAGGTGGATTCGTATACTTATCTTGGAAAAGTCATTATCTGTAACAAATGATAAATGGCTGAAAGTCGAGAAGAATAAATTCTGGATGGATAGTATTCAGGAAATATAATCATATACTGAGAAGCAATATCCCAATTTGTCTGAACCCTAAAATAATGAACCAATCTATACTCCCCACCATGACTTATCAATGTGAAACTTTGGTTCTCATCAAAAGAATGGAAGAGAAGCTAAAAACTTCACAGCAAAGGATGGAATGAATTATATTAGGAATCAGACTGTTGGATAAGAAGAGAAACACTTGGATTAGGAGCAAACACAAATATAGAATATTCTTATTAAAACGAATATGATTAAAGAGGCCTGTGCGCTCTGGATTCATTATTATCAAAACTAAAATTACTGTAACACAGAGTGAAAACGGATACAAAAATAGATTGTGACAAATTTAATAATAGGAAATATACATGTATTAGATTAGATAGATAGATACATACATACATACATACATACATACATACATAAAAATGCTTCAACGAGTAAAGCAGTCCTGCTGATCGAACTTAGAAGTCTAGTTGCCGATCCTGTTTACACCAATATAATCCATACCTTGTACTACCAAGCCGTCAGAGAGTCTGAACGCTATTCTACACGTCAAAAACGTAAGTTCGATGCTTTAATGGTGAATCCCATCAATTTCGTCATTAGCATAATACCCCTTCCACAAGTTGCACAGATTTTGAATTGAACTTGAGCAACAAACAGTTATCTACAGAACAAGTAGACCTGTTGACTCTGGGTATGGAATTTGCTGTTCTCCCAAGAAACCCACCAATCACTGATATTGCCTTAGGCATAGAAGCGTGTTTAACATGTTTCCCTGAAGATGTGACAAACACAATTCCCCTAAAAACTGCAGCAATTTTGCACCATGTTCACCCTGCTTCTTCCAGTCTCAACCACAAACAGATTTCTGCCCTTAAGGCACTGAAACAAGACTCAACCATTGTCATCCTACCGGCAGCTAAAGGACGTCGAACGGTTGTAATGGATCGTACAGATTGCGAGACAAAAGCCTTACTGCTTTTGCAAGACACTTCTGTTTACCAACCCTTAACCGTTCCTCCCATCAAAGCTTTGGAATGATGGGAGTCGAAAGTGAACATCCTCATCAACAGTTGACTTAAACAGAAGAAAATAACAGAATCAACACGTAATCACCTCTGTGCCTCCAGCTGCCAGATTCCACAATTCTACGGACTACCGAAAGTTCACAAAGAAGGTACATCGTTAAGACCCATTGTCTCCTGTTGTGGCTCACCGAGTTATGAATTAGCTAAGTTTGTCTCGGGGCTCCTTTTTCCCCTAGTAGGCAAGACCACCAACACTGTCTCCAACAGCAGTGAATTCTTAGAACGGATCTGAACCATATCCATCTCACAAGATCAAATCATGGCATCATTTGATGTAGTTTCACTTTTCACCTCCATCCCAGTAGAACTTGCCATCACATGTGCAAAGCAACTCTTAGATAACAACCAAACCCTTGGCAGCAGAACCAAACTAACACCAGACGATATCTCCACCGCCCTCAGACTGTGCTTAACAGGTGGTGAAACCATGTTCAACAACTCCATTTACCAACAAGTACACAGCACAGCCAGTTTGCCGTGACCGAACTAACCGGGTTCCCCGGTTAGTTCGGTCACGGCAAACATTGCGATGGCGGAATTAGAGGGTCGTGCATTTACAAATGTATCAGATCCCATTACCTTTTGGTGTTGCTACATGGACGATGTGTTCGTGGTTATCCCCAGAAATTCAGGTGACCGAATCTTAGACCACCTCAATTCTCTGTCGCCTTTCATAAAATTCACCATCAAGCTAGAGTCGGACGACAACAACATACCATTCTTAGACACCCTTGTCTGGCACGAGGGTACGCGCTTGAAGACAACTGTCCATCGTAAACCAATGTGTGCTGGCCAATTTACCAACTTCCGGTCAGCACATGCTCGTAACCAGCTTCTTGTCACTGCACGAACCTTGCTAACTCGTGCCTGGACGCACTCTAACTCTGTAAATGAGACGTGCACCGATATTGCTAAAGTCAAGGTAGATCTTACGAGGTGTGGCCATCCCATCAATACCCTTGACAGGTGTGACTTACAGACACATGGCCACGTAGGACCAAGAAACAGGTAATGACTGAGGCGCGAATGCCTTTATCCCATACTACCCAAACCTATCACAACAGATTTGTAGAGTCTTAAAATCACATGGGATAAAATGCATACAACACCCAGGCAGGAAATTACAATCCCTTATCTCTAAAGTAAAAACACCAGTCCCCACCTTACTACAAAGTGGATTGGTCTAGTGCATGTCTTGCCGTGACTGTACTAGCTGCTACATCGGGAAACTGGGAAACGACTCGAAAAACGCCCTTCCGGACACAAAAGAGCAATCCGCTTAGCAGATGTGGAGCACTTAGCTATTGCTGAACACGTTTGGGCAACCCGCCACAACATTGACCCACACTGCGATGTCATGATTGTGGAAAAGTCCCGCCACTATCAATGACGCGCCTGGTTGGAGTCATTGAACATCAAATGCTCCAATACCTCAGTCACAGGAATAGTGGATGTCAAGTCCACCCTATCATCGAAACAGCAATCCTGACTATTGACAAACACTGGCAACGTCTGCATGCATCACAGCCACAGGCTTCAACATCCAACAATTAATCATGTGCTTCACGTACAAGATTGGCAGTACACGCCCTCATGCTCCATTCTTAACTGTTAGTTTAACTGAGGAAGGTTGGAAAAACAACCGAAAGCGTTTTGTTTGTATGTATCTAATCTAATATATGTATATTTCCTATTATTAAACTTGTCACAATCTATTTTTGTATCCGTTTTCGCTCTGTGTTACAGTAATTTTAGTTTTGATAATTTTGATAGCTCGAAGACATGATAACAGATGGAATAAGAAAATAACAGAATGGTATGGTACCCAAGAGGAGCTAAAACTAAACCTTGAAGACAACTTGAGATGTCAGATGAAATTCAACGGTCTGTGCACAGTAAATGGATGGCCATTGCACAAAACGGAAGGAAATAGAAAGTTGCTGGACAGGCCTTCATCCTGCGGTGGATTGTGAATGGCTGATGATGATGATGAATGTCAGGGAAACAGGTAACATTTTTGATGTGAAAACATCTATGGTGGCACTAGAGTAAAATCGATTGGTAACGAAATTTTCTTGGAAATGATGCAATCGTTGTAATGGAAATGATGTAGTTCATTGTTAATGAAATTTTTGGTGTGAAAACATCTATGGCAACACTAGAGTAAATTCGATTGGTAATGATTTTACTCCAGTTATTTACTCTAACATTGATACGGTAGAGTATGCAGCGAGTAGTAATATAATGCAAGTATAAAATGCAGACTTTAATAAAATCTGCTTCTCAAGATTTTGATCAACATCAACCTTCTAAGTAGAATAAGTCAGTAAATTTCGATCAGACAGTTCAAAAATTTAAACAGTTTACAATTACGATAATATTATGCAAGAATAAAAGCAGAATATTATGCAGGTAATAATACTATGCAAGAATAGTTGGTAATAGTACTATGTAAGAATAAAAGTAGAATATTACACAAAGTGGGTAGTAATATTATGCAAGAATAAAATGCAAGATTTTGATGAATATCAACCTTCTAAGTTGCATATGTAAGTTTTGATAAAACCACTCAAAAATTTAAACAGTTTTACAACTGCGATAAGATTTTGCGAGAATATTATGAAAGATATTGATCAACATCAACCTTCTAAGTAGCATAAGTAAGTAAGATTCGATCAAACCATTCAAAAATTTAAACAGTTTTACAATTGAGATAAGATTTCACAATAATATTATGCTAGAAATTGGGAAATGTTACGCAAGAATAAATGCAGAATATTATGCAAGAAAGCAGGTAGTGATATGCAAGATTTTGATCAACATCAACTTTCTAAGTAGCATAACTGTCAATGAAACAGTTCAAAAATTTAAACGGTTTTACAATTGCAATACCATTTTGCGATAATATTATGCAAGAATAAAATGCAAGATTTTGATCAACATCGACCTTCTAAGTTGATGTTGATCAACCTTCTAAGTTTGCATAAGTAAGTAAGTTTCAATCAAACTGTTCAAAAATTTAAACAGTTTTACAGTTGCGATTAGATTTCGCGATAATATTATGCAAGAATAAAATGCAAGATTTTGATGAATATCAACCTTCTAAGTAGTGGAAGTAAGTAAGTTTCAATCAAACCATTCAAAAATTTAAACAGTTTTACGATTGAGATAAAATTTTGCGATAATACTATGCAATAATAAAAGCAGAATATTATGCAAGAAAGCTGAAAGTAATATTATGTAAGAATAAAATGCAAGATTTTGATCAACATCAAATTTCTAAGTACCGTAAATAAGTAAGTATGTATCGATCAAACTATTCAAAAATTTAAACAGTTTTGCAATTCAGATAAGATTTCACAATAATATTATGCGAGAATAAAATGCAAGATTTTGATCAACATTAACCTGCTAAGTAGCATAAGTGAGTAACTAAGTTTCAATTGAACTGTTCAAAATTTTAAACGGTTTTAAAATTTCGATAATATTATGCAAGAAAGTGGGTAATATTATACAAGAATAAAATACAAGACTTTGATCAACATCAGCTTTCTAAGTAGTGTAAGTTTTGATCAAACAGTTCAAAAATTTAAACGGTTTTGCAACTGTGATAATACTATGCAAGAATAAAATCAGAATATTATGCAAGAATAAGATGCAAGATTTTGATGAACATGAAACTAAGTACCGTAAGTATGAATGTATCAATCAAACAATTCAAAAATTTAAACAGTTTTACAATTTAGATAAGATTTTGCAATAATTCTAGCAGGGATAAGGAGATGATTATCCCCTTTATAAGGCAATGGTCAGGCCACATCTTGAGTACTGTATACAGGTCTGGAGGCCTCAGTTTAAGAAGAATGTAGAGCTGTTGGAATGAGTACAGAGAAGGGCAACAAGATGAGTGAATGGAACAAAGGGTTTCCTCTTACGAAGAAAGGCTTAAATTTTGCAAATGAGAGCAAATGAGCACCTGCGAGGTGATCTGATTGAGGTGTATAAAGCCTTGAATAGTTTGAGCATGCTTAATGCTTATGGAATTCTTCCTCTTGCTCAGAATAATCATGTGAGAGAGCATAAGGTTTGCCTTTAGCCAGCAGGTAGTTGGTTGGTGGAACAGACTTTCATCCTTTGTTGTGGAAGTTGATAGCCTAAATAAATTTAAGGCTGAGCTGAACAGGTATTTGGAACGAGCAGAGGGGTGAAATGGGTGCATTTTTTTTTTTTTTGGCTGATGCTGCATAAGCTTGCTTTCTTGCATCATGTGCCTCTGCTAATGCTACTTTGCCAGAATAAAATGCAAGATTTCGATGAACATTAACCTTCTAAGTAACATAAGTGAGTAAGTAAGTTTTGATAAAACCATTCAAAAATTTAAATGGTTTTACTCTAGTGCTGCCATAGATGTTTTCACATAAAATAAAACATCTTTCATGCACAGGGTACACATGCCGCTTTTTTTTTTTTTTTTAGTTTTGTTTCTACTTCCTCAAAGTTAATCTTTACTGCTCCTGTCCAGGAAGTTTCAACTTTCATTATCTCTAAATTTCTCTCTGTTTTCCCTCAGTAGTAGTTCATAATATCTATACCATTCTTCTAATTTTATTGCACCCAGAATGGCCTTTTGTTTATGTGACTGTCACAAGCTCTTCAGCACCTTCCATGCTGCAGCAGATCTCTCACATCCTATCTTTACTTCTGCACAGGTTCTATCCCATGCCTCATTTTTTGCTTTGTCAATTTTAGTCCTCATCGTTATTTAATAATTATTTATTAACCGCTTATTTATAAATTTTTATGTTATGCATGCCTTTAAGTTACATTACACACCATTGCATCCCCCCCAGTGTGTGAAAGAAGATGGACGACGGAGGTAAAAAATCATAATAGAAAACGTAAAAAAAATATTATAAAAATAGAACGAAAGTGGAGTGAAATAGTGTATGAGGATAAATTGTGTCTTTCTCCTACTCCCTACTGGATAGACGGATGGACAGATGGCCCCATGTCCATCTAAGCAGACACCATGCTGCGACTACTTAGCCATTGTGGTGTGGGTAGCTGACACTGGTCAGTAGGGGTTTACCCCTGGGGCAGAGCAGCTAAAGGCACAACAACATGGGGAACTCTTTTCCCCCATTAGCTTCCACCCCTACCACTTGGGCAGGTTATTCCCTCCTTCCCTTATCTCCTTTCTCCTGGTGAGTCGCCCCATTGTCAACTTTTAACTCCCTCCCCCAGACCAGGATAGATGTCCAGACCTGAGGGTTCCTTCACTGTTTCCCCTTTCAGATGCCTTCACTACTTCCCCCCTATCCTTCTACCACTTTGTCCCCTACTCCATATCTACCACTTTGCCCCCTACTCCATATCTACCCACTATTCCTTCTTAAATTACATTTTTTTTTTTTTTTTTTTTTTTTTGATGTGTAAACATCTTTGGCGGCACCTACTAAATTTCAGATGGTAGTAAAATCAATTTGTCATGATTTTGTGACACAGAAATGGCATTAGCATTAGTAGAGACATACGATGCAAGAAAGCAAGCTTATGCAGCATCAGCCATAAAAAAAAGGGAAAAAAAAAAACTACACTTCCACGTCACCCATCCGTTCATTCGAAATACCTGTCCAGTTGAGCCTTAAATTTATTTAGGCTATCAACTTCCACAACAAGGGATGGAAGTCTGTTCCACCAACCAACCCACTGGCTAAAGGCAAATTTCCGCACATCTATCCTACATCTGTCTTTCCTCAATCAGAATTTATGTCCTCTCAGGTGATTATTCTGAGCAAGAGGAAGAATCCCATCGGCATTGAGCATGCTCAATCAATTCAAGGCTTTATAGACCTCTATCAGATCACCTCGCCGGTGCCTAGTGTCCAGACACTGTAATTTGCAAAACTTAAGCCTTTCTTCGTAAGAGCAACCCTTGGTGTTCCATTCACTAATCTTGTTGTCCTTCTCTGTACTCATTCCAGTAGCTCTACATCCTTCTTGAAATGAGGCCTCCAGACCTGTATACAGTACTCTAGGTGTGGCCTGACCATTGCCTTATACAAGGGAATAATCACCTCCTTATCCCTGCTAGAAAAATTCCTATATATCATTGAGAAGACACCATGAGCTACTCTTGCATCCCATCTGCGCTGCTCAGAGAACTTCATATCTGCCTGCACAATCTCGCAGTCGCATTACAAGGCTATGCAGGACGTACCGCATGCTTCGTCAGGGTCACTGTCATCATTGTCTTGGCACATCATCTTACATATTTCAATCATTTTGCGAATGTCCAAGTCCGATTCATACAATTTACAATCTAGTATGAGCTCTTCATTGTTGTTGTTGTAGATCTTGAATATTTCATCTCTGACAGTATCTCTGTTTCCTCATTGTGAGTGGTGCACCATGGCCATAGTTGCCGATATGCCTAATAAATCTCTAAACCAACCTCATTGTGAAATGGAATGTGCAACATTACCATCTTGAGCTTGTACTCATTGAGATCCTGAGCCAAGTCATAGTTTCAATAGCTATGCTTAGATACTGTCGTTTCTTGCAGATCTCATGTACATGTGATTTTTTACTGGGCTCTCCCTTCACCCTGCCTGTAACCTTGGCTACCTCAGGGTTCACTCCGCCAGTGCTTCACACTCCCTACTACCTGGCCTCTTCATGGTGCTGGACGATAAAATATTTTGTGTGCAAACACAAGCCCCTAGGTTAAGAGGCTGAATAAACAACACAACCAAGATAACCCACACTAATGCTACATGAACATGCACTAACCTACATAATTCTGGCCTTTACAAAGTATGTATTCATCACACTGGTAGATGCGGAGTTGGGGGGAACCTTGGAGCCACATAGCAATCAACACTATACATTCTAAATAATTCCAAAACTAAGGGATTATAAATGCAAATTACAGAGCTTGAGGTTTAAATTAGATTGTAGAAAGTTTTCTTTTAGCCGTGTGTCATAAATAGGTGGAACAAGTTGCCTTCACAGGTAGTTGAGGCTGAAAGTTTGAATAAATTCAAAGTCTACTGGATACTTACCTGCATGGGGTGGGACTCATATAACTTGTGTTTTCTTATTTATTTGTGTGGTTGTGTTTTTTTTTTTTTTTTTTTGCTAGTTTAGCAAAAGCTTTCTTGCATTATATAGCAAATACTATTACTATTTATTAATAGTAGTGGCACAAGATGAAAGAAAGGAAGCTTATAAAGCATAAATCAAAAAAAAAAAAAAAAAAACTCCCACATCACCTGTCCATAATCAACCACAATCGTCTTATTTCTTTGAACTTATTCAAAGTGCCCACTGCCAGAGAACCACTTGGAAGTTTGCTCCAACAATTAACCACATGCTGCTGAAGGCAAACAGTCACACATCTATCCTGCAATCATCCTTCCTTAATTTCACTTTACCCCATGTATGTTTGGAGTCTCAGCAAAAGGAAGAAATACATTAATGTTGACCTTGTTCAATTCATTCAAAGCCTTAAATGCATCAGTTGGATTACCTCATTGGTGTCTAGTCTCCAAATGCTGCAATATGAAGAACTGAAGGCTGTCTTGTTAAGACCACCTTTCATTCCTTCACCAATTGTGTTACCCTTCTCTGTGCCAGCAGATCTACATCCTACCTAAAATGAGGCCTCCAAACCTTTATGCTGTACTGACAATGATGCCTGACTAACAAGATTTGCATAGCAAATCTTGTTAGTCAGGCATCATTGTTAATGATTCCTTACATAACAAGATAATCACTTTCTTATCCATGCTAGCAGAATTTCCTGTATATAATACACAACAGAAGCCTGTCTAGAGGCTATAAGGTGGCAGCCCCACCACTAGACGTACCCTGCGAAAGGCTGGTAACCTATCTGTGGGACATTTTAAATACTCAAAATAATCTCAAGAGAAAAAACTGGATGGATCTCAAGGGTAACGACATAGGCAATGGATATAGGACTACAATTAAGGAACTTAAAGTAGCAACTTGGAACGTTAGGGGAATAAATCACAAATTAGATGAATTGACCATGGAACTAGAAAATAGAAATATTGACATAGCAGTCATTACCGAAACAAAAAAGAAGAACAAAGGATCCAAAGAAATGGGTAACTCCATAATGATATACTTTGGCTTACCAAGTATGAAATGTGGGCATCATCGGGAGTTGCTGTTTTAATAAAGAAAGAGTGGGAAAACAAAATATTAGACTACTCTTGGATATCACCCAGAATATTGAAATTAAGACTAGAAATTCTATCTTATACAATAACAATCATTGGCATCTATGCACCAGTAGAAGGCAACATTGAAGAAACCGCAGAATTTTATGATGAATTACAACAGATCATAGACCAAACTAATAAAAATGAATATCTCATACTAACAGGAGATTTTAATGCAAGGGTTGGTGCTCAATTAGTAGACAGGTGTATAGGATCAGAAGGTGAACCCGTGGTCAACAATAATGGAAGATGCCTGATAGACTTCTGCATTTTTAATAAACTTGAAATTACAAATACTTTTTGCAGACACAAGAATATCCATAAATTCACATGGGAAGCAAGAAACAAAGTCTATAATAGATTATATTATCATTAATGGAAATTTAAATGACAAAATTAGAGATACTAGAGTATTCAGAGGTAGTGAAATTGACAGTGATCACTACCTACTAGAAAGCATTTTCAAAATAAAAAGAAATTATCTTTATAAAAAGAAGAAAATACCAACAAAAACTAAGAAATTAAAAATACATTTGTTGGAAGATGAAAGCACTAAATTCCTGTATGAAAGTCGATTGAAAGATAAACTCAAATCAGATGAAAGTGATAATGTTGAGGAAATCTGGTCAAACATGAAAAAATCAATTCTGGGAGCTGCTGAAGAAAGTCTTGGATATAAACTTATAAAAAATAAAAACGGGCTAAGAATTTGGAATGAAGAATTGAAACAAACAATCAATGAGGAAAAAAAAGACCTATAAACTGTTATAACAAACTAAAGACCTACATCTACACACAAAATATAAAAAGCTTAGAGCAGAAGTCAGAAAACTAACCAGAAGAATGCGACAAGATGACCGGGATAAATTTGTTAAATCTTTAGAATGTGATATAAAGGCCCACAGAGAAGAGGTTTTAAATTTTTTTAAAAATTACAACTGGACTCAAATGATTAAATAAAAACCAATTCCATCTCCCAAGCAGAATGGAAACAACACTATTCCAAACTGTGGTATAACCCTGGCACTAGGGAATTGGAAAATGAATCTGTGGTAACCAAGGATGAAGAAAATATAACGATGGAAGAACTAGAGTTAATATTTCAAAAAACCAAAAAAGCCCAGGTATAGACAATTTGAGTGTAGAACTATTTAAATAAATATGGGGACACCTTACTAAAAAATGTACTGCTAAAATTTGGCATAAGCAACAGATGCCCAAAGATTGGGAAACAGGAATAGTAATCAATTTACACAAAAAAGGCTCCAGAAATCATCATTATGATGATTTCAAGCCTTCCTTGCACCATTAGCCATATGGTGCAAGGAAGCGTGAGGCTTTTGCTGCACCTGCCAAAAAAAATTTCTGAGTTACCGAGAGAGAGAGAGAGAGAGAGAGAGAGAGAGAGAGAGAGAGAGAGAGAGAGAGAGAGAGAGAGAGAGAGAGAGAAGTAGGAGGAAATCACCAAGGAAGAGAAGAATTATGATATCCAGCTCAGGACTCTGGGTGTGCCAAGCCCATGCTCACCAAATGTTAGCCCCTGCGGTTATAACCCTAACAACTACAGAGGGATAAAACTGGTGTCAACTGCTGCAAAGCTATACTCTAATATATCCAAGAATAAACTTAATAAATACAGTGAACAGTTCTTAAAAGAACAACAACAATATGGGTTCAGAAAGGGAGAAGCACAATAGATGCCATTTTCTCATTACAACAAATTTTAAAGAAAAGAAGAGAATTCAATCTACCAACATTTCTGCTCTTTATTGATTATGAAAAAGCATATGACAATGTAAACCGGGAAAAACTTTGGCAGATTCTACGTGAAGAAAATATCCCAACCCAACTCTGGAAAGCGATGCAAAGCCTATATAAAAACTTAAAAGTCTGTATAAAATATTCTAATGGCCAACTAACTGTCAGACCCAATTAACACCAATAAAGGAGTCAAACTAGGATGTGGACTATCATCAAATTTATTTAATATCTACATCAATAAAATTATTAAAGAATGGAAACAAACAATTAACAACGGGATGCAGTTTGAACAACATGAATAAAATCCAATTATATGCTGATGATCAAGTTATAATTGCAAAATCCGAAGATGAACTACAGATAGCAGCAAATTAACTGATTAAAATAGGTAAAAGTCGAGATGAAAATCTCCATCTCAAAACCAAAATCAATGGGATTACGTGGAAAAAACGTACAAAGAGTTAAAATGTTAATGATGATAAAATAATAGAAAAAATATCTGACTTCACCTATTTGGGAAATTTAATATCAAATGAAGGGAAAAGACATCCACACTAAACTACAAAAATATAATAAAATGAATGGAATGATTAAACGCCACTTCGGAAAACAACATCAACTGAAACAAAATTACTACTGCACAACATCATTTCAAAACCAGCCTTCTTCTACAGCTGTGAGACTTGGGTCATAAATAAGAAAGATGCACACAAACTAGAAGCAGCACAAATGAGATTTTTAAGACCATTATTAGGCTTTACGAGACTAGACCACCAAAGAAATTTAGATATCCACCAGAAATTAAAATTAGATAACATGGTAAATGACAGAACGGTATCAGGAAAAATGGATCAGCCACATAGAAAGAATGAACCCATACTGGATCCCAAAATTAGCCTTTAACTACAAACCTACAGGCAAGAGAGATGTTGGTCAACCAAGACAATGATGGCGAGATCAAGACCACCTCCAAGAGCTTCAACGGAACAGGTCTTAAAAGGCCTAAACCAGATCAAGTTCATGATGATGATGATAATACTCAACACCCCATGAGCTGTCCTGGCAGCCTGTCACATTGTTCAGAGAACTTCATATCTGACTGCACAATTATCCCCATGTTTTTTTTTTTTTTTTTTCACTACTACCACACAGTTATTTCATCAGGGATTACTTCTACCTATGTGCAATACCTTGCATTTGTCAATGTTAAACTTCAACTGACATTTCTCAGCAAAACTGTCTAATTTGTTTAGATCTTATTGCAATAGCTTGCCATGATTACTGCCATTAACTACCCCACCAACCTTTTTATCATCTGCAATTTAAGACACTAAGCCTAATATACTTTCATCAGTATCATTAATAAATACAGAAATAACGATGCGCCCAGCCTGAGCTGTTTTTACTTCACTAATAACATTAGTCGATAAAAAGTAGTGTCTGTTAACACTACCAACAAAAAATATTTTTTGTCATATGCAATGAAAATATGTGATTCTGGAGGAAATAAACATGCTGATTCCGAAAATCGCCACAAAAAGTCTCTATCACATCTACGTCAAAAGATGTACCAACGTTTAATGTTAAAATAAAGCGATATATACATATAATTCAATTTTGTAATACAAGTGTAAAAATACAATTATACGTTCTCTGTAACTCATTTGACTTCAGAAAAAATATCATAAATCATAGCGAATTAGTTATATTTCAATAATATATAATCATCATACCTGTAATCGTCCTTAAAAATATTTGCTACTAAAGGATTTTCTCATGTATTCCTGCTTACTCTCCCTCACAAGGAACCAGCATTATTTTTATTATTATTATTATGTCTAAGGTGGCACCTAGACTTCCATCTGTTTCCACCTGATAAACTGAATTTGTGCAGAACCTCTACGAAACAGACCTGTATGGCAGGCCTCTTCGCCACCAGGGAGCAGCTGGCACCTGAACAGTTGCTTCCTAATGGCCGCCCATAGTCACTTGGTACTGAGCCCAGTCTATTATTTTAACAGTGCCTCGTGCACCAGAATCCCGCACCCACCAGAAGTAGTGCTATACCGGTGGAGGCCAGCGATTCAGTTCCCAGGCTGCCCACACCTGAGAGCCAACAAAAAAAAAATATATATATATATACAGTAAACCCCCGCTATTCGTGGGGGTTACGTTCCTGAGAAATGTCGCGAAAACCGAAAACACGAATACTGAGTTATGGCTCCCATAGTAATAAAGGGGTTCAGTTCCAAAGTATGAAATATATAAGAAAAACTAGTCTAAAATTGTGTCTATGTATGTATTATATATACCTTCATAATATGACTATGTATATAGACAGGTACATAGTGAAATGCAAGCATATGGCATCGAAATGAAAATAAGAAACAATTTAATATTAAATGTAATATTTATTAGAAATTTCAAACCAGCGCCTTTGCTAGCAATAAAACTTATCCTGCCAGTGCTATCACCAGTTTCGCTAAAGTGCTGATAAAGGAGTTTTGCCTTTTCACGAATGACAAGTGAACTTAACGGAATTTTATTTTGAGTTCGGTCTTCTATCCACAGATTTAAAGCTTTTTCCTTTTTTTTTTTAATTTAACATCACGAGTTACAGAGCAAATTTTTGAAGCAATTAGCGTGTTTTCACGGACAATACGGCAGATTTTCTCTTCCGATTTCTTGATTGATCGTACCGTTGACTCATTGATTTTATAATGTTTTGCCACTGAGGAGACACTTTCACTATTAGAAATTTTGTCTAATAACTCAATTTTATTCGCTGATGTCATCACCTTCTTTGATATTTTCACATTTCCCTTGTTATTCGTAGTCATATTTTTGTACGAGTTAGAAAGAACTTGTCCACAATAAAGTCACTTTCTTCTGTTAACACACTCGAAAAAGTCTGTTTTATACTGCAAAATGGTAGATTTATCACTTTTGTAAGCATATCAATTTATAAATTGATAAATTTATGCAATTTATAAGCATATAAATTAAAAGCAAATGACGAAACCTTCAATGGCAAGCGCATAACACATACGGAACAAGGATTAGGGAGAAATATCCACGCTCGCAATTTTGTCACCCCTCTGCCCCCACCCACTGAGCGCTGTTTTGACTGGGAAAGATAATTTTAGCCACGCCCATGTTTTTTATGGTGGAAAATGTTCACGGCGCTTTAAAATTCACGTTTTTTTAGGTTTCATTTTATATTAAATCAGCGATCGCGAATACGCGATACCGTGAATAGCGGGGTTTGCTGTATATACATATATACATACAATATAAACAAACTAAAAAAAAAAAAAAAACATAGATAATCAAAGTGTATATAACCAAATCTTAATTAGTAAGCATTAGATTATTCCAATGTCTTTTCCGTTGAAAAACAGTTACACAGAACTCCTGCAGTGCTTGAAATTTAGCCCGATTAGCAATAAGATCACTTTCACAGCCTCTAACTAAATTACCAATCTTCACTTTTAGCCTTTCTCTAAGTTCAGCATACAAACTACAATCATATAATAAATGACTCCAAGTCATTTATTATATGATTGTAAGCAAGTAAGTTGACCGCAAGTACATAAAGGAGAGCTCCGGTGCCTCCGTAGCCAGGTGGGAAGGAGCAGCAGTGCGTAGCACACTCTTCTTGATTAGACCGGGATTCGAGCCCGTCACCACCAA
The DNA here is from genome assembly GCF_048544385.1 of Mastigoproctus giganteus. Classification (NCBI taxonomy): domain Eukaryota; kingdom Metazoa; phylum Arthropoda; class Arachnida; order Uropygi; family Thelyphonidae; genus Mastigoproctus; species Mastigoproctus giganteus. The sequence goes on from NC_143583.1 coordinate 222,242,574, forward strand.
ATACGGAGGATGCGGAAAGGTCAGGGAATGACCACCACATATCCCGGAGCAAATATGGCCTTAGTTGCTAATGCTCCTAAAAACCAAATAACAAACAACAAAGGAGAGCTGACTAGACTAAAGTAATGTAGTTTAAAATTTAATGACCCATGGCCAGTTAAAACAAACGAAGTTACCATAGAAGTAAAAAACCATTTGTTGTTACTATCATAAGTAAATGTAACTGTTGGAATGAACAATCTAGTCACCTCCCCAGTTACACTAAGATCCCATCTCTGTTGCCACATACCAATCAACTGTGTTAGAACATTTTTCTTAGCTTTAGATATGTCTATAGTGACATCAGATGTAATATTCATAAAAGAAACAACTATGCCTTTTTTAAATAATAACAAAGGGCCCGATACACAATGTACAAGTCTAGAGGCAAATGCCCGGCCAAAACCTTGACTGCCTTGTAGTATAAATTTAAAACTCTCCTTTTCAACGCCCAATCTGAACTAGTTAATCGAATTATTGCTGCACTAAATTTTTTAACTTTTTCGTGTACGTCATTTAAATGTGGAGAAAACGATAATCTATCATCAATTCTTATATCTAGACATAATGTGTATCACCTCATTATGAGTATCACCTCAGATACTAGGGGAATCTGCCTCCCCTTAGTTAAAGCTTTTGGCAGTTGCGCATAATTTAGTTTCCTCTTAAGAAGCATCATAACAGTTTTAGTTGTAGATATCAACTCTTATTTAATAATATTAATAAGAGTGTAGATATACACTCTTATTTCAAGCACAGACCTGGATTTACCAGTAACACATAAAACCAAATCATCTGCATAAGCAATCTTATGCAGATTTTCAACTGATTGTTCTAGCCATAAATTAAGTACTAAGTTCCAAAAAAGTGGGGGGCCCATTACAGACCCCTGAGGACACCCTCTCGAAAGATTCTTATTAAACTGTAGATGCTTAGCTTTAAGTATAATTTTCCTACCATACAAATAACTTTGTATCGTTCTATACAATAAGTCTGGACATTGCATATCCCTTAATGTAGACAGAATACTCCCATGCCACACCATGTCAAAAGCTCCAGTAAAATCTATAAAGATGACTAACACATACTTATCCTCCGCCTCGTTGGTGAAGTTTATGAGATGATTAATGGCATCCTCCGTAGAATTCCCTCTCTTGAAACCATATTGATAAGGCAGGGTCAAACCATCTTTATCCATGACTTGGTTCAGTCTTAAAAATAATAATATTTCAAAAACTTTGCCAAGATTAGCCAATAACGAAATTGGTCTATACCCTCTTGGGTCATTCGATTTTTTACCTGGCTTAACTAACAGCTTAATCAAACCAACTTTCCAGATCCTGGGAAAGGTACCTTGAAGTAAGCATTTATTATATAAGTTTAACAAGATGTTAGGATAAAGCTCAGTCACTTTAAGAACAGCGATATTCTCTACTATATCGATCCCTGGAGCTTTGGAAATGTTAATTTGCTTAGTAACGGCTCTCAATTCCTCTAAAGTAAATAATCTAATGTCAACAGACCCAAGGTATGTTACATTAGAGTCCCTGATACCTTCTTGCTCTGTTATCTCAACACCTTCTTCTTCTTCCTCATGCGGAAACAACTCAGATGTTATTGCGTGCACTGTTGTAATCCAATCAGTTGTTTCCACACCATTGACGATTACTGTATTCATTATCTTTCCAGGTCTTACTTTATTCATACTTAGTTTATAAATTAATCCCCAAGGATCTGTATTGCCCACACAAGGAACCAGCAGTAATCCCCCATCATTACAGCAACCTTGGTACTGCTTTTCCATTGTGTGGTCTCCTCAGCTTGAACTTTATCAGTATTATCTTCCCCATTACTGTTATCCCAAGTTTTTGGGAGTACTGGTACTGGCACAGCCTACAAAAATCCTCACCAAAAATGCTAAGTGTGCTCTCTTTAAATTGTAAATTGTTGCATCGAAATTTGAATCTAAGAACCATCGGTAGAAGTCTGATTATCTGAATTTGTTTATCACAAAAAACCAAGGCCAGAATCAATTGCTAAAATTAAAAGAATTAGCTTATATCTGTTAAAATAAATCAGTATGTCATTCATTACTGGCTAGATTATGCGAAATTGACATATTTTGGCAAAATGTAACTCCCTCTCTATTTAAAAACTGATGAGATGTGAAACTGTCATGGCGATTTTCGAAATCTACACACAAAAATTGGTTAAAAACAGCATTTAAGTTCTTGGAGGTAAAAATTGTATTGGCTATTTCTACAGCATTCTATTATAAGTATCCAAAGGTTTCCCGAAATACAAAGGGTACTAGGAAAGTTTTGCAATATGACGCAACAATGAATCACAGGAAGCTGCTTGTTGCTGCATGTTGAGACATGTTCATACGTGCATAGTAGCCGCCGCGCCAAGTCGATGGGCTCAGTTATTCATTAGTAGTGAGAGTCTAAAGTGCTTGCGATGGCATCGTGGTCACGAAATGAGATAAGGACAGTTTTGCGGTATAATTTCGTGCGTGGTTTAACCATAGACCAGTGCTTAGAAGAAATGACTCTTGCACTAGATGATGATTGTCCACATCGTACAACGATATTCAGGTGGTATAGAGAATTCCAAAGGGGAAATTTCACTCTGGAGGATTCTGAGAGGCCGGGAAGGCCACGAACGTCAGTTACGGAGGAAAACGTTACTGCTGTGAGGAAAATGCTTGACGAAAACAGGCGAGTGACCTACCAACAGATAGAGGACACTTTGGGCCTAAATGCACCAGCAATTCGTTCGATTCTGCAAGATCATTTGCACGTGAAGAAACTTTGTTCTCTCTGGGTGCCGCATCAACTGACTGAAGAGCAGATGACACGACGTGTGACTTGGTGCCGGGAGATGTTAAAAAAGTTTGATAAGGGACAATCTCGGTATGTGAACAACATCGTGACAGGTGACGAGACTTGGCTGTTCTATTACGATCTGCCGACCAAGGCTCAAAACAAAGTTTGGGTCTTTGATGATGACGACACACCCGTAATTGTCAGAAAATCCCAATCTGTAAAGAAGAAAATGATAGCTGTATTTTTCAAATCGAGTGGAATTGTGGAACGTGTCGTTCTGGACACGCAGAAGACAGTCACAGCTAAGTGGTATACTGAACAATGCCTGCCTAAAGTCATTGGATCTAGGAAGAACCTGCGGCCAAAGTCAAGAATGGACACCTGGTACCTCCATCACGATAATGCTGCAGCTCACCGCGCCAAAGCCTGCACCGAATATTTGACCACGACAGGACTGAAACTTCTCGAGCACCCTCCCTACAGTCCAGACCTTGCTCCCTGCGACTTTGCACTGTTCCCGCATGTGAAAATGAAGCTAAAAGGGAGGCGGTTTTCCAGTGATGAGGACCTTCTACGGGCTTGGGACAACGAGTGTGCTTTACTCCCTAGTGAAATTTGGCAGAACTGGTTTAAAGATTGGTTTCGGAGGATGGAAAGGTGTATTGAATGTAGAGGAAATTACTTTGAAAAAATTAAATAAACAAAGCTGTATTGCAAAACTTTCCTAGTACCCTTTGTATAAGTATATGATATAAAAATTACTTTTACGTCCACTTCCTTTTTAATTGCATCCTAATATCCAATCTGATTAGTCAGATAAGATAACCCCTTAACAAACCCATGCTGTGACTGAAGTATAAATGCACTCCTGTATAGATGGGTCTGCATTACTTCTTTAAACAGTGACTCCATTATTTTCCCTGTTTAGCTAACAGGTATGTAATTACTCATATCACCTTTTGATTCCTCTTTGTGAACTCTGTGATTTCACACACCAGTTCATAGGGAACTACCTGAATCCAAGGATGCTCTCATAATTATGTCTATTAGATTTCATTCACCCCATGTTATTTTTTTCATGTTAAGTTTCAATAGTTTCTCTTCCACTTTCCTCTCAGTTATCATAAAATATTTAGCTTCCTATTAGATTTTGATGAACTTCTGTAATTTTCCTCCCTAAAGAATTCCTCATGTATGAATGTAAATGCAGAATTCCTTTTCAGTTTCTCAGCAACCTGAGCAGGAACATCAACAGTTAAATGATGTGATTGGTCCACTTGATATTGATGGTTTAATTGTTGTTTAGTGGTTTAATCCTTCCTCCTACTGTTTATATAAATAAAGATGTCGTCACTGCTTTTGTTGGCATTCTTTTCCAGAGAATTCTTGTAATCTGCTTTAGCTTTCTTAAGTAGTGTATATTTATTATACGACGGCCTCCGTAGCCGAGTGGTCAGGAGCGTGAATGCAGTAGCACACACACTCCTTGAGTATACCGGGGTTCAAGCCCCCGACTGCTAACATAAAATCCAAGGAAGTACAGCCAGTTGATATGCCCAGATGCAGTATCAAGTCAGTTTGGTGTGACATAAACACTGGGAAATCATAATTGAGAGTAGGAGTGTGTTATAGGCCTAATGACTGTGATGAGTATAATAAACAACTGTACAGGGAAATAGAGTGGGCCAATAAATCAGAGAGTCTTTATAATAGCAGATTTTAATTTCCCAGATATTGACTGGAATTTTTGGGTTGGTCACTCACACATTAGCAAGGCTTTTGCGGATTTATTGGATGATTGTTTTCTACAGCAGGATGTTCGAGAGACAACTAGAGGGAGTAATACCCTTCATCTGATTATCAGTAGTGATTCTTCATGCATTAAAAATCTGCAGATTAAGGAACCACTGGTGGCAGTGATCACAGTGTGCCAAGGTGGAATTTACTCAAAGAGGTAACTACCATCACGAGTAAAGGGAAGGATTTTTGCTTTCGTAAAGGCAACTACAGAAGTAGTTGTCTTTAAATACTAAGACAGAATTTAAATTCTATACAGTGGGATCAACTGATGATATTACCAACAGCAAATTCAAAATGGGAAGAATTCAGTGAATTAATCTTGGAAACTACTATGCTTTTCATACCAACTAAGAAATAATGTTCAAGATTTGGGACTAAATGGACATGTGGCAGAAAAGAAAAATGCATGAGATACATATAATAGGTGACACAGAAGCCTATTATAGATATAAGCTGGTCTATAACCAAGTCACAAAGGAGATTAAGCAGGCAAAGGCAGTTTATGAGAAATCCTTGGCAAAGGATGCAAAGAAAAACAGAAAAGAGTTCTTTACCTATCTAAACTCTAGAAGGAAAGGGATGAATCAGATTGGTCCACTGGATATTGATGGTTCAACAGTTGAGGATCCTGCTCAGGTAGCTAACAAACTAAATGAATATTTTCCATCGACATTCACACGTGAGGAGTTATTCAGGGATGGGAATGCCAGAGGTGTATTCAACTCTGGCAGTAAGCTAGATAATCTTGTAATAACTGAGAGTAAAGTGGAGGAGAAATTGTTGAAGATAAACATTAGAAAGGCACCTGGGGTGGATGGAATCTATCCAGTTATGTTAAAGTAAGCAAACCCTTAGCCATAATTATGAAAGCTTCCCCGGACTCAGTGGACCCATGGACTAGAAATGTTCAAATGTGACTCCAATCCACAAAGATGCAGACCTGTTAGTTTAACTTCTGTTCTAGGGAAATTAATGGAGGCACTGGTTAAAGAAGCATTGCAGGATTATCTAGACAGACTTGAGTTATAGCTCAGACACAGCATGGTTTTGTTAAGGGGAAAGCCTTGTCTGACCAATTTGAATGGATACTATGATGTGGCCACAAAGGAACTGGATGCAGGGAGTAATGTTGATATCATATATTTGGATCTTAGAAAGACTTTTGGTACTGTTGCACATGGAAGACTGCTGCACATATTGGAGCAGTGCAGTATTGGAGGCAAATTGCTGCTATGCATGAAGGGATGGTTGAGTGGGAGAAGACAGAGAGTGGTAATCAATGGACACTGCTCTTTTTGGACTAATGTTATTAGTGGAGTCCCTCGGGGTTCCCTGTTGGGGGTATTTATTAATGATATTGATGATGGTATATCAGGCTTAATGTCCAAGTTTTTAGATGATACAAAGATTGACAGGGTTGTTAATGACAGTACACTGCTGCAGCAGGATATAGAAAAGTTGAGCTGATGGGCTTTGAGGTAGCAACTAAAGTTTAACATTGAAAAATGTAAAGTACTGGATAATGGAAACAGTAACCCCAGAGTTACGTATCAGCTGTGTGGTACTACAATGACAGTGGTGGAGAACAAAAAGAACCTGGTGATAATTGTGTAGGCAGATATTAAGTTCTCTGGGCAGTACAGATGGTCTGCAAGAGTAGCTCGTGGTGTCTTGTCAGTGATATGCAGAAATATTTCTAGCAAGGTTAAGAAATTATTATCTCCTTATATAAGAAATTGTCTGGCCACACCTTGAGTACTGTATACAGTTCTGGAGGCCTTATTTTAGGAAAGATGTAGAGCTGCTGGAGCGACTGCAGAGAAGGGCAACACGTTTAGTGAATGGAACAAAGGGTTGCTCTTACAAAGAAAGCCTTAAGTTTTGCAAATTACAGTGTCTGAAGACTAGGCACCTGCAAAGTGATCTGATTGAGGTGTATAAAGCCTTGAATGGTTTGGGCATGCTCAATGCGGATGGGATTCTTCCTCTTGCTCAGATTTGCCTGAGAGAGTATAGATTGAAATTGAGGAAAGACAGTTGTAGGATAGATGTGCAGGATTTTGCCTTTAGCCAGCATGTCGTTGATTGCTAGAACAAACTTCCATCTGTCGTTGTACAAGTTGATAGCTTAAATAGATTCGAGGCAGAAGTAGATAAACATTTGGAGCCAATGGGTTGGTGAAATTAGAATTTTTTTTTTTTTTTTTTTTTTCGCTTATGATGTATAAGCTTGCTTTCTTGCATCATGTGCATTTGCCAATGCTATTGATTTGTTATTGATATTGCAGATACTGGAAGTTCCTACGTAACTTGTAGCAGTATAATCAGGATCAGCATAGGATTATAAATTATAGCACTATTTATATGTTTTAATAATTTAACTTGGTACATAGCCCATAACGTACCACAGTAATATTCGTACATCTTTTATAATTAGTGATTTGAGGTAGATATACTATCGCAAATAGGTAGCGCGAGAATTTGAATCATGTAATGGCAATAGATACTTGAATTTATTTTATAGTATAACTACTTGGAGATTCGGAATTTATATACCGTTCACATGGTAGGAGATACAACTCGATGATGAAGTGTGTGTGTGTGTGTGTGTGTGTGTGTGTGTGTGTGTGTGTGTGTGTGTGTGTGTGTGTGTGTGTGTGTGTGTTACTGCATTGGGATATAATATTAGTGTAATATTTTTAATTGTATAGAAGTTGTGGCTAAGGGGAGAACTGGGGGGGGGGTTGTCTTCTGAATCACAGCCTTTTGAAATGTACTGCTTGTTTGATATTTGGGGAGCTAGCAGAAAAGGGATATGATATTGCCAAAGCGATGTCTTTGTATGTGCTCAATGTAAGGAGTGTTAGGAAGTTAAGCTCTCAGCTGCCCAAATCAATTCAAGAGCTTCCATTTCATCATCAGGCCCACACAGCAATCACCAAGGCAGAATGCACTGTCCCACAGGAACTAGGTTTCAGTGAAACTGTTGCTGGGGAAATGGGGAATATTGTGTGGAATAGGACCAGTATTTTTTTAAGTGAACCCCAAACACGAGAGGTATTAGAACATATGGTACTTAGTACCGTGCTTGGGTTGGAGGTTGAGAAGACAAAAGAAGATATTTGTTGACATTGGACTTGAACTTCTGTAGATTGTAATTTTCAGGAAATACATATGAAGGAAGGTTGTTCCAGAAAACGGCAGTTAAATGAATAAATGAGGAAGATGAAAAGTTGGTTCTGTGGGTTTCAAGTTGGACAGTAAAGGGATGTTGGCTGGTGGCGGCACGTGTTCGGACTGTTTTGAAAGATAGAGCGGGAATTATAGAAGCCAATTCAGAAGAACAGTGCCCATGGAAGTATCTGTAGAAGATGCATACAGCAGAAACAGTACGTCTATGAGAAAGCGAGTGGAGAGACTCTGTTAGAGATGAATCATTAATTAACCTAACTGCCCTCTTCTGAATGGAATCAAGAAGCCTGAGAGAGGTTTTAGGGGCACCACCCCAGATGAGGGAACAATATTCCATGGCAGAGCGAATTTGCGATTTATACAGAGTGAACAGCTGCTTGGAAGAAAAGTAACGCCGAGAGCGAAAGAGAAAACCAAGTTTTTTAGATGCAGAGGAAGCAATATTTGTAATCTGCTTGTGCCAAGAGAGATTAGAAGTCAGGGTAATCCCCAAAAGAGAGATATTATTTTGCCTAGAAATCGAAGTGTCACCAAAGATAAGCATAGGAGCAGAAGAATCCTTTTTGCGAGATATAAGACAAGACTGAGTTTTAGAAGGATTGAAATCAACTAAGTTGTCTTTGCCCCACTGGAGAATTACCTGAAGATCGAAATTTAAGGAATTGGTAGCAGATTTTCGAGAAGTTGAAGCTGACTGAGCAGGACAAGGTTTCTCAAAATGGAAAGTGGAATGCAATGTGCCATCAACGGCAAAACTATGGATAGGATTTCCAGTCAATTGAAGAAGTTCATTAATATACAAGAGGAAAAGAGTGGGGGAAAGAACTGAACCTTGGGAGACACCGGCATTAGTGGAGATGTTAGAAGACAGAGAGCCATCTACCATCACTCTCAGTGAGCGATCAGCGAGAAAACTGGATAACCAATTAGTAAAAACAGATATCAAACAATAAGATGGAAGCTTGTTTAGAAGACCTTTACGCCAAACACAATCAAAAGCCTTTGAGATGTCAAGAGCAACTACTTGTGTTTCACCGAACCTTTCCATTGAATTAGTCCATTAATGGGTAACATAAGTAACATAAGTAGGTAACGTAAGTAACATGAATAACAGAATATCACCAGTGGATCATCACTGACGGAATCCACACTGGCGATCGTTCATCAGACGGAAGATTTCTAGGTAGTTTAAGAGTTGGCAGTTAATTGATTTCTCCATTACTTTAAAAAGAGTAGAAGTAATTGCAATGGGACGATAATTGGATGGGAGGGATTTGTCACCCTTTTTAAGAACTGGCTGGATATGAGCAAATTTCCAAGAAGAGGGAAAAACACCTTTGGAATAAGAAAGTGAAAAAAGACGGCAAAGGATAGGAGTAAGTTCAGGAGCACAGGTTTTGAGAACAAGTTGAGATATACCATCAGGACCTCGGGCTTTCTTAGCATCAAGATACATCAAAATCCTTCTAATATCTTTTTGACGGAAGACCTGAGGAGGCATTGAATAGAGCGTATTGGGAATGATGGGAGGTGTTTTACCAAGATGAGCTGGAAGAAAAATGTGATGCTAGCAAGTCAGCTTTATCCTTGGCTGAAGTGACAACAGAACCATCCGGTTTGGACGGAGGTGGAAGCAGAGATGGGCAAAAGTTGCAGCCAATAGCTTTGGCAAGTGACCAGAATGCTCGGCTACCATTAGGGCAAGAAGCAAGTTTTCTACTCTTAGCCTGTTCAAACTCTAGTTTGGACTGATTAATAATAGCTTTATAATTGTTGCGAGCTTTCGTGTAGACAGAAAATATAACTGAAGAATTAGAAACAAGCCAATTACGATATGCACCATTCTTCTCTTGAACAGCCTTAGCACATTTATTGGAAAACCAAGGTTTAGAGAAAGGACGAGATTTTAAAGTGGAGTGTGGGATAAAGGATTCCATTCCTGCAAGAATAATTTCACTGATATGATCTGAGCAAATGTTGACATCAGAAGTTTTGAAACAGTAATCCGACCAAGGAAAAGAAGAAAAGAAGTCTCGCAGGTCATCCCATTTTGCATTTTTGTAATGCCAAACAACACGAGGTTGGGAATAGCCATGAGATAAAGGTTCTATTGGAGAAGAGACGATCACCAAGTTGTGATCTGAAGTGCCTAAAGGACCTCTCACTTAGACCGTGTGCTTAGAAGGGTTGTTCGTGAGAAAAAGATCAAGCGTATTGGCTGTAGGATTAGGATTGTCCGGTATTCTTGTAGGTAAATGAACAATCTGTGCTAGGTCATTAGTAATTGAAAAAGCCTCAGCATCTTGACCTGCTCGGTCGGTGTGACTAGAAAACAGAAGCCAGCTGGAGTTGTGAACATTAAAATCACCAAGGAAAATTACATCACTGTTAGGAAAGTTGGACTGGAGTAAGTGAATTGCAAAGAGAGGAAGTCAGTTCCAAGTGATTAGTGGAGTTGGGAGAACGGTAGAGACAACAGATGAATTTGACAATGAGGTAGAGAGATTTTAAGCCAGAGAAGATCAAAAAGAGGAGATTCCAAATTACCAAGTCTCTGACAGGGAATATCAGAACGGACATATGCACATGTACCACCTTAGAGGCGAAAGGAATCATACAGCGAATAATTTGGGCATCTGAGATGAGCAGTAGTTGAATCATCCGATAACTGAGATTCTGTCAGAAAAAGTACATGGGGTTTGGCAGACTGCAAGTGGAAATGGACATCGTTGAGATTAGAACTGAGACCACGTATATTTGTGAAATGAATTAGGAAGTGCTTCGGAGGTTTAGATCTTTTCTCACATAAGCTTGCTCTATCTGTGACCATTAGTTTATTTTTTATTAGCTTGACAATTCATGGTGTATTCAATAGTAAGAAAAAGTGGGTGTATGAAGTAATGAAATTTTTGGATATGGCTTACACGTGGTGAGAATATACCCAGATCCTTGACATATGTGGCCTCGACAATGGTCCCGCATACACACTACTCGGACTCCCTCCAGTCACTATCTGGCAGAGTAGAGGTAGCAAGATTATACAATAGCTGATCCGGAAGCCTCCTAGAGATTTACCAATAGGTTTGGTCCGGTGTACTAACTAGCGGCCGGCCTGCAAACACCATTTTAGAGCACTACCTTCGAAATGTAAGAAATATTGGATCTTGCCACAACGTTCATCATAACCTCAAAAGTCATCAGTCATACTGCATGATGGAAGAAATAGGGAAGGGTTGACCAGAACTTAGTTCTAGAGACTAAATATGGGTTCCACCACTTCAAGCCTCCAATAAACAAAGTGGTGATATTTCACCGGTTGATGAGAGTCATCTACCACCTAGTACTGCCTGGTAACATAGAGGGGTGGAGTTCCTCCATGTGGTGTGGGCGCCACACCTCGACCCCTGCTTACGTTGGTTCACACCTGGGTGGTCACCCACCATGTACTTGTGCATGGAGGTTATCCCCAGGATTACTAACAGTCCCACCATCGTGAAGGTGCAAAGAAAGGATTTGGATGTCACAGGCCGTCCGGATTTCACCGAAATTGGGTCCACTTGACTTGAGTGTCACCCGAATACCAGTTCCATCAACATTTTAGACTCACAGGTAGCAAGTACAGCTTGTCTGGCATATCTGAGAGAATGTCTGTGACAACCTCAAAGACCATCATCTTTTGGAAGCCATATACTGGCTTCCAAAAGTTGATGATGTTGTAGAGCAGATATTATTATTATTAGTAGTAGTAGCCATATGACAAGGAAGCCTGGGGCTTATGCTGCACCAGGAAAAAAAAAAAAGTTCCCGAGTTACCCTGAGAGAGAGAAAGAGAGTCAAGAGTAGAAAGGAATCACCAAGAAAGAGAAGAATGATGATATCCAGCTCGGGACCGTGGGTGTGCCAAGACAATACTCACCAGATGTGAGCCCCCAGGGTTATCATCTTTTAAGGACACAAAAATGTTATATTGTTGTGCACTTTGCCACTAATGACATTAAGAGTAGGAAAATTGTGGAATTAATTAAAAAGTACAGGTCAATGTTGAAAACAAGCTTCTATTTAGGGTTCACTTTGAAAGTGTCTGCAATTCTGCCCAGATGCGATAGGAAGAAATATGGCAGTGAAGCGATTCTGCAAGGCTCGTGGGGTAGAATTTTTCTCAATGGTGTCTGTTCTTGTTAACAGGAGACACTTTAGGTTTCTATAGGGAGGGTATACCCTTAAATAGAAAGGAAGCAAGAATTGCTGATGCTATAAAGGTAGTGTTAGCTGGGCCAAAAAACTGCAAACTTTGGAGGGGAATTACACATTCAAAGATTAATATTAGCCACGGGCAGAGGTGAAAGTGATTCTTGCACTGCTTCTATTGTAATGAGCAGCAGCCTAGAGTGCAAGTTTCCTTGGATTTCAAGAACTGCTGGGAGTCATGGAACAAGTAAATACATGGGCTGTGTTAGGGTAGCTAAGAATAAGAACAGATGTATGTACACTTGTGTGAACAACAGTGCTGGGAGTTTAATAGATGAATTTGAGGTGGTGGTCAAAACATCATAAGCAGATATTATTATTATTAGCCATATGGTGCAAGGAAGCCTGAGGCATATGCTGCACCAGCCAAAAAAAAAAAAAAAAAAAAATTCCTGCATTACAATGAGAGAGAGAAAGAGAGAGAAGAGAAGAATTATGATATCCAGCTCAGGACCCTGGGTGTGCCAAGCCCATACTCACCAGATGTGAGCCCCTGTGGTTTTGTTGGGATATCAGATATGGTGTCACACAGATATAATGAATGCAGAATTGGGAGCACAAAGTGTACACAAAGGATAAACAGGATAGGCAGGGAGAAGAGGTTATGCGGTTAGTTAAGAAACACAAAAAAAAAAACATAAGGAAGAGCATCCAGTTTACATGGGTGAACAGTGCAATGTTGAGTCAGATTGTGTGACATAAGTACTGGGAAAGCAAAATTGAGAATAGGAGTGTGTTATAGGAATAATGATTCTGATGAATACAGTAAATAGTACAGAGAAATAGAGTGGGCGATTAAATTCAACTATCTTATAACTGGGGATTTTAATTTCCCAGATATTGACTGGAACTTGAGGTTTTGCCACTCGCACACTAGCAAGGCTTTTGTAGATTTATTGGATGATTGTTTTCTACAGCAGCATATTCAAAAGGCAAACAGAGAGAGTACCATATTTCCCCAAGTATAAGATGCACCCTTTTTTGAAAAATTTGTGGTCTAAAAACTGGGTGCGTCTTATACAGTGGTTGTAGATTTTTTTACTTGCATTTTCCGCTTTTTATACTTGTTGTCTTTATGCTCATTGTTTCGCATTTGTTAACTGTATATTAAGTTACGTTTTGCCACGTTCTGCCCAGAAACGGCTCAGAAAAGATTTTCGTACAGTGCTCAATTCAAGTTAAAAGTGATCCAGTTTGCAAAAGTGAATGGAAATCATGCTGCTGAACGTAAGTTTGGTCCTCCTCCAACTGAGAAAACAATCCAAGACTGGCTACGGGAAGAAGAAACCCTACTGAAAACGCCACGGCAGAAGAAGGTCATGAGAGGCGAGTCAGCTAAATGGCCTGATTTAGAGAGGGAATTGAAGATATGGATTGAAGAGCAAAGGGCAATTGGAATTCCTGTGTCCACAAAGATGGTTCAGCATGAGGCAAGAAGAATTGCTGATGAAAAAGAAGTTACTGATTTCAAAGGAGGACACAATTGGTGCTTCACGTTCATGAAACGGAATGGACTAAGCATGCATACACGCACCAGACTTGCCCAAAAGATGCCTGAAAGCTATGAGCAGAAGGTCCTTGAATTTCATTGTTTTGTCATTCAATGTCGGAAGACATATCAGTTTGAGTTGGGACAGATTGCAAATATGGATGAAGTCCCCCTTCAATTTGATGTCCCAAGTAACAGAACTGTTGATAAGAAAGGGGTGAAAACTGTAACTGTGAAGAAAAGTGGACATGAAAAGAGCCATTATACAGTTGTTCTAGCTACGGGCCGACGGAACCAAGTATGCTGATTTTCAAATGCAAAACAATGCCAAAAGAAGACATTCTTCAAGGAGTGATTGTCCACGTTCATGACAAGGGTTGGATGGGATGAAGATCTGAGTTGAGAAAGTTTGAAGCAGGAGACCAGGTGGGCTCTTACGCAAACCTGCCCTATTGGTGCCTGATCAGTTCAGGGCACACATAACAAAAAACACAAAGAAGATTGCTGCAGAGCAAAAAACAAAACTTGCCATCATACCTGGAGGCTTGACATCCCAGCTCCAACCACTTGATGACAGCATTAACAAACCCTTCAAACTGCCATGAGAGATGAATGGAACCAATGGATGAAGTCTTCTTGGGACTATTTGACACCAGCAGGAAGAGTGAAGAAACCAAATATAGGAGAAGTTTGTACCTGGGTGAAAATATCCTGGGATAATATCAAGATTGAGATCGTTGTCAAGTCATTTAAGGAGTGTGGCATTTCAAATGCCATAGATGAAACTAAGGACGAGGCAATATATGAAGACAGTGATTGGTCATCAGACACAGATGAGGACGAGCTGATGGATTGGAGTTTTGACAGTGTTGAGGAGTTGTATGGATTTTATGATGAATAAAACTTTAGTTCAATAACTTTAGGTAATACATTTTTTTTTAAATTTCGGGCCCCAAAATTAAGGTGCGTCTTATACATGAGGAAATATGGTAAATCCTGATCTGATTATCAGTAGTAATTCTTCATGCACTCACATCTGGATAGTATGTGCTTGGCACACCCAGGGTCCTGCGCTGGATATCATCATTCTTCTCTTTCTTGGTGATTCCCTCTCTCTCTGTCTCTCAGGTTAACTTGGGAATTTTTTGGCTGGTGCAGCATCAGCCTCAGGCTTCTTTGCACCATGTAGCTAATAATAATAATAATAATAAGAATATGCAGATAAAGGAAACCACTAGGTGGCAGTGATCACAGTGTGCTGATATGGGATTGACTCAATTTTATAAATACCGTCACGGAGAAAAGAGAAGAGTTTTTGCTTTTGTAAAGGTTACTACTGTGTTCTGAGACATTTTTTAAATTCTATACAGTGGGACCAACTGATGATGTTACCAACATCAAATTCTAAATTTGCTGTTAGGCCTAAATGAATGTCAGATGAACTAATGAGACTGTGGCAGAGAAGAAAAATGCATGGGATGCATATAAATTATCAGGCGACACAGAAGTCTATGGTAGATAGTCTGTAATCAAGTCACAAAGGTGGTTAAATAAGCGAAGGCAGATTATGAGAAATCCTTCACAAAAGATGCAAAGAAAAACAAAGAATTCTTTACTTATGTAAACTCTAGAAGGAAGGGGATGAATCAGATTGGTCCACATGATATTGATTGGTCCACTGTTGATGATCTTGCTCAGATAGCTGATAAACTGAATGTGTATTTTGCATCTACACTCAAGCATGAGAAATGCTATAGGGAAGTTGAGGATAGAACCTAATTAAACTCTAACATGGTGCTTAATGATTTTAGTAATAATTGAGAGTAAAGTGGAGAAGAAATTGTTGAAGTTAAGATAAGAAGGGTACCTGAGTTGGATGGGAGCTATCCAGTTATATTAAAGGAGGCGGCAAAGGAAGTAAGCAAACCCTTAGCTGAAAATATGAATTGGGGTCTTATTTGTACATCTCCAGTCCATGGGGATCTCGGTCCAAATGGACTGAAGATGTGAAAATGTAACCCCAGTTCACAAAAGGTGATATGAGTAATTACAGACTTGTTAGTTTTGCCTGTGTTCCCAGGAAATTAATTGAGGCACTGGTTAAAGAAGCACTGCAAGGTGATCTAGACAAGACTGCAGTTATAGTTCAGACACAACATGAGTTTGTTAAGGGGAAGACTTGTCTAACTAATTTGATATATTTTAATGTGGTAACAAAGGAAGTGGATCCAAAAATTAATTTGAAATCATTAACTTGTGTATCAGGAAAGCTTTTGATTCTTTTGCGCATGGAAGACTACTGTACAAATTAGAGCACTATGGCATTAAATACAAATTGCTGGTTATGTTCTCTTATTCATGGTTAAATGGTAGAAGTTTTCTTATGGATGGTTAAGTGGTTGAAGACAGACAGTGGTAATCAATAAACACTGCTGTTCATGTACTAGTGTTGTTTGTGGAACCCTCTCCAAGGAGGGTTCCACTAACACGTGATTAACCCCCAAAAATGAGAGGTATTAGCACCTGTAGTACTTAGTACCATGCTTGGGTTGGAGGTTGTGAAGGCAAAAGAAGATATTTGTTGACATTAGACTTGAACTCCTGTAGACTGTAATTTTCAGGAAATACATATGAAGGAAGGTTGTTCCAGAAAACGGCAGTTGAATGAATAAACGAGGAAGATGAAAAGTTGCTTCTGTGAGTTTGAAGTTGGACAGTAAATGGATGTTAGCTGGTGGCAGCACGTGTTCGGACTGTTTTGAAAGAGAGAGCGGGAATTATAGAAGCCAGTTCAGAAGAACACTGCCCATGGATGTATCTGTAGAAGAGGCATGCTGCAGAAACAGTACGTCTAAGAGACTCTGTTAGAGAGGAGTCGTTAATTAACCTAACTGCCCTCTTCTGAATGGAATCCAGAAGCCTTGGGGCACCACCCCAGCCAGATGTGGGAACAATATTCCATGGTAGAGTAGATTTGTGATTTGTACAGAATGGACAGCTGTTTGGAAGAAAAGTAACGCCCAGAGCAAAAGAGAAAACCAAGTTTTTTAGATGCAGAGGAAGCAATATTTGTAATATGCTTGTGCCAAGAGAGATTAGAAGTCAGGGTAATCCCCAAAAGAGATATATCATTTTGCCTAGAAATCGAAGCATAGGAGCAGAAGAATCCTTTTTGTGAGATATAAGACAAGACTGAGTTTTAGAAGGATTGAAATCAACTAAGTTGTCTTTGTCCCACTGGAGAATTAGCTGGAGATCTGCATTTAAGGAATTGGTAGCGGATATTCAGGAAGTTGAAGCTTCTCGATAACCAAGGTTTCTGAATATGGAAAGTGGAATGCAATGTGCTATCATCATCAAAACTATGAATGGGCTTTTCAGTCAATGGAAGAAGGTTATTAATATACAAGAGGAAAAGAGTCGGGGGTAGAATTGAACCTTGGGAGTGCCAGCATTAGTGGAGAAGTTAGAAGACAAAGAGCCATCTACCATCACCCTCAGTGAGCGATCAGGTTGGCAAACCATAATATGAAAGCTTGTTTACAAGACCTTTATGCCAAACATGATCGAAAGCCTTTGACATGTCAAGAGCAGCTACTTGTGTTTCACCGAACTTTTCCATTGAATTTCTTATTAAAGGGGTAACTAGACTATGTATAAATATAGTGCAAGCGCATCAGAAATACATAGCTATATCTGAATAAATCAGTATATTAGTAAAACGGCATCGTTTTACGTTATATCTCATATTGTGAATACCTTCACAACGAGTTGCCATGATATTGCACTACTTCGAATAAGTAACACTTCACCTAAGGAGAAGACTCATGTTACTTATTCTCAAATGGATACCACCACTACCCAGACGGCACTGTTTCAGTGCTATCTTGTATTTGTGTGGGATAATAACTCGACTATCCAGTTGTCCCTATTAGACTTAGAAAAGCAAAAAGGTAGAGGGAAAGTAATAATAGGAGTGGAAGAGGGAAAAAAATGCTGTAGAAGAATGAAAGCGACAGTAACTCCTTCAACTCACACCACTCAAAAACTCATAATAAACTCGTTGAATAGGCAACACTTCCCCAGCGGAGAAGGCTGTTGTTACCTATTCTTGGAAATTCCAGACATCATCAGGTCCCCCTGGTGCCGTTTCAGGGCTATTTGGCCCTTCTTCGGTGGGTGGGCAGGTACCCGAGTGATGCAATGATGGCAAAACAGTTATGAAGTATAACTCCACAATATGAGAGATGCCTGATGGTGTATCATGTATTTAGACTCAAGCGTTTAGGGCATAAGCCTCAAGCTATGGAGGAGTCTAGACTATGTATAAATATAGTGCAAGCACATCAGAAATACATAGCTATATCTGAATAAATCAGAATATTAGTAAAACGGCATTATTTTAAGTTATCTCATATTGTGAATACCTTCACGAGTTGCCATTAAAATCCACTACTTTGAATAACTTACGCTCCACCTAAGGAGAAGACTAATGTTACTTATTCTCAGATGGATACCACCACCACCCAAACGGCACGGTTTCAGTGCTATTTGGCCCTTTTACGGTGCTATCTAGGTGGTGGTATCCATCTGAGACTAGGCACTGGCAAACATCTCATTGAGGTGTATGGTTTTGAATAGTTTCAGCAAGTTCATTGCTGATGGGATTCTTACCCATGCTCAAATCAATCACCTGAGGGGACATAAATTCAAATTGAGAAGAGCCAGTTGTAGAATAACTGCGGAAATTTGCCTTTAGCCCATTTTTTCTGACAGAATCTCAGTTATCGGTTGATTCAAATACTGCTTATCTCAGTTACCCAAATTATTTGCTGTATGATTTCTTTCGCCTCAAAGGTGTTACTTGTGCATACGTACGTTTCGATATTCCCTGTCAGAGAATTGGTAATTTGGAAATTCCTCTCTTTGATCTTCTCTAGCTTAAAATCTCTCTACCTCGTTGTGTCAAATTCATCTGCTGTCTCTACCGATCTCCCAACTCCACTAATTATTTGGAGCTCTCCGACTTCCTCTCTTTGCAACTTGACTTTCTCCTGTCCAACTTTGCTAACAGCGAGGTTATTTTCTTTGGTGATTTTAATGTTCACAACTCCAGCTGGCTTCCGTTTTCTAGTCACACTGACCCAGCTGTTCTAGATGCTGAGCCTTTTGCAATTTCTAATGATCTTGCACAGATTGTTCATTTACCTACAAGAATACCACAGGACAATTCTAACCATACAGTCAACATGCTTGATCTTTTTCTCACAAATAACCGTTCTAAGAACACAGTCAAAGTGAGTGGTCCTTTAGGTACCTCTGATCCCAACTAGGTGATTATCTCTTCTCCAATGGAGCCTTTATCTCATGGGTATTCCGAACCTCATATTGTTTGTCATTACTAGAATGTAAAATGGGATGACCTGTAAGATTTATTTTTATTCATCGGATAACTGTTTCAAAACTTCTGATGTCTATGTTTGCTCTGATTGTGTCAATGAAATTATTCTTGTAGGAATGGAATCCTTTATTCCACACTCCACTTTAAAATCTTGTCCTTTACCCAAACCTTGGTTTTCCGATAAATGTGGTAATGCTGTTCAAGAGAAGAGCTCAGCATATCGTAATTGGCTTGTTAATAAGCTCGCAACAAATGTAAAGCAGTCATTAATCGGTCCAAACTAGATTTTGAACAGGCTAAGACTAGAAAACTTGCTTCTTGCCATAATGGTAGCCGAGCATTCTGGTCTCTTGCCAAAGCTATTGGTCGCAACTTTTGTTTATCTCTGCTCCCACCTCTCTCAAAACTAGATGGTTCTGTTATCACTTCAGCCAAGGATAAAGCTGTCATGTAGGCATCCCATTTTTCTTCCAACCCATTTATTAAGGATTTTGGTAAAACACCTTCCACAATTCCCACTACTCTTCATTCAATGCCTCCTGTGGTCTTTCTTCAAAAGGATGTCAGAAAGACATTGACGAATCTCAATGCTAAGAGAGCTCCAAGTCCTGATGGTATTTCTCCACTTTTTCTCAAAACCTGTGCTCCTTAACTACCCCTGTTCTTTGCCACCTGTTTTCACTTTCTTATTCCAAAGGTATTTTTCCTTCTGCTTGGAAATTTGCTCATACGGTTCCTAAAAAGCGTGACAAGTCCATCCCATCCAGTTATCATCCCATTGCAATTACTTCTATTCTTTCTAAATTTGATACTAGAGAGCTATTACGTGCTCGATATTTCCTATATTCCAATTATATTATGAATCAAAAGGGCTTACCTTTATTTTTGATATAGGAAACTTCTTTTCCAACTCTCCTTGTCCAACTCGCTAATAATTCATGGGGGAGGCGATATCAATTTTGCAAGACATTGTCATAAAGCCTCCCCCATGAATTATTAGCGAGTTGGACAAGGAGAGTTGGAAAAGAAGTTTCCTATATCAAAAATAAAGGTAAGCCCTGTTGATTCATAATTCTTTCTAAAGTAATGGAGAAATCAATTAACTGCCAACTCTTAAACTACCTAGAAACCTTCCATCTGATCAACGATCGCCAGTATGGATTCCGTCAGTGTCAATCCACTGATGATATTCTGGCTTATGTTATTCATTTATGGACAAAGTTTGGTGAAACACAAGCAGTTGCTCTCGACATATCAAAGGCTTTCGATCATGTTTGGCATAAAAGTCTTCTAAACAGGCTTCCATCTTATGGTTTGCCACATGTTTTTTGTAATTGGTTATCTAGTTTTTTCTCTGATCGCTCACTGCGTGTGATGGTAGATCACTCTCCGTCTTCTAACTTCTCCACTAATGCTGGTGTCCCTAAAGGTCAGTTCTTTCCCCCACTCTTTTCTTCTTGTATATTAATGACCTTCTTCCATTGACTGGAAATCCTATCCATAGTTTTGCTGACGGTAGCACATTGCATTCCATTTTCCATTTTGAAAAACATTGACCTCCTAAATCAGCTTCAACTTTCAAATATCTGCTACCACTTCGAATATCTGCTAAATGGCGATTTCCAGGTAATTCTCCAGTGGGACAAAGATAACTTAGTTGATTTCAATCCTTCTAAAACTCAGTCTTGTCTTGTATTTCGCAAAAAGGATTCTTCTCTTCCTACGTTTAACTTTGGTGACACTCCAATTTCTAGGCAAAATGATATATCTCTTTTGGGGATTACCCTGACTTCTAATCTCTCTCTCTTGGCACAAGCACATTATAAATATTGCTTCCTCTGAATCTAAAAAACTAGGTTTTCTCTTTCGCTCTCAGCATTACTTTTCTTCCAAACAGCTGTTCACTCTGTAGAAATCGCAAATCTACCCTACCATGGAATATTGTTCCCACATCTGGGGCAGTGCCCCCAAACCCTCTCTCAGGATTCTAGATTCCATTCTGAAGAGGGCAGTTAGGTTAATTAATGACTCCTCTATAACAGAGTCTCTCCACTCTCTGTCTTATAGATGTACTGTTTCTGCTGCATGCCTTTTCTACAGATACTTCCATGGGCACTGTTCTTTTGAATTGGCTTCTATAATTCCCGCTCTCTCTTTCAAAACAGTCCGAATATGTGCTGCCACTAGCCAACATCCATTTATTGTCCAACTTCAAACTCACTGAGCCAACTTTTCATCTTTCTCGTTTATTCATTCAACTGCTGTTTTCTGGAACAACCTTCCTTCATATGTATTTCCTGAAAATTACAGTTTTCAGAAGTTGAAGTCTAATATCAATAAATATCTTCTATCATCTTCTCAACCTCCAACCCAAGCATGGTACTAAGTACTATAGATTCTAAAACCTGTCGTGTTTGGTGTTTTCATAAAAAAAAAAAAAAAAAAAACCAGCCAGTTGTTGATTGCTAGAACAAACTTGCATTTTTCACTGTAGTTGACAGCCTAAATGAATTCAAGGCAGAACTAGACAAACATTTGATATCATATATTTGGATTTCAGGAAAGCTTTTGACACTGTTGCGCATGGAAGCCTATTGTACAAATTGGAGCAGAATGGTATTAAGGGTAAGTTGCTACAATGTATAAAAGGATGGTTAAGTGCGAGAAGACAGAGGGTGGTAATCAATGGGTGCTGCTCTTCTTGGACTAATGTTATTAGTGGAGTCCCACAGGGTTCGGTGTTAGGTCCACAGTTGTTTTGTATATTTATCAATGATATTGATGAAGGTATATCAGGCTTAGTGTCGAAGTTTGCAGATGATACAAAGGTTAGCAGGGTTGTTAATGACAGTAATGGCAGTGTGCTACTGCAACAATATCTAGATAATTTGGGCAGATGGGCTAAGAAGTGGCAACTGAAGTTTAACCTTGACAAATGCAAAGTACTGCATATGGGTAGAAGTAACCCCAGAGAAACGTACCAACTGTGTGGTACTACACTTAAGGTGGTATAAAATGAAAAAGACCTGGGACTAATTGTGCAGTCAGATATGAAGTTCTCTGAGCAATGCAGACAGGCTGTCAGGGCAGGTCATGGGGTTTTGTCAATGATATATAGGAATTTTGCTAGCAGGGAAAAGGAGGTGATTATCCCTCTGTATAAGGCGATGGTCAGGCCACGCCTTGAGTGCAGCGTACAAGTCTGGAGGCCTCATTTTAGGAAGGATGTAGATTTACTTGAACGTGTACAGAGAAGGGCAACAAGATTGGTGAGGGGAATGAAGGGATCCTCTTACCAAGAGAGGCTTAAGTTCTGCAAATTGCAGTGGCTGGAGACTAGGCAGCGTGGCGATCTGATTGAGGTATATAAGGCCTTGAATGGGTTGAGCACACTGAATTCTGATGGGATCCTTCCACTTGTTCAGATTATACCTAAGGAGGCATAAATTTAAATTAAGAAAAGACAGATGTAGAATAGATGTGCGGAAATTTGCCTTTAGCCAGCGGGTGGTTAATTGCTGGAACAAACTTCCATCTGTCGTTGTGGAAGTTGATAGGTTGAATAAATTTAAGGAGGAACTGGACAGGCATTTGGAGGGAATGGTGTGTTTTTTTTTTTTGACTGATGCTGCATAAGCTCATACATTTGCTTTCTTGCATCACATGCCACTACTACTACTACTACTATTTGTATTGTAAGGATTTGTGTAAAAAGGAGGAGTTCTTCTTTTTTTGGGTGATGCTGTATAAGCTTGCTTTCTTGCATTGTATGCCTCTGCTAATACTAATGCTAGAAGTGCCTCCGTAGCCAGATGGGCAGGAGCAGCAGTGCATAGCACACGCTTCTTGATTAGACCAGGGATCGAGCCCGTGACCACCAAATACGGAGGATGCAGAATGGTCAGGGAATGACCACCACATATCCCCGGAACAATATGGCCATTAGCATTAGTAGAGGCATTTGATGCAAGAAAGTAAGCTTATGCAGCATCAGCCAAAAAAAAAAAAAAAACCACTTCCACTTCACCCCTCTGTTCGTTCAAAATACCTGTCCAGCTGAGCCTTAAACTTATTTAGGCTATCAACTTCCACGACAAGGGATGGAAGTCTGTTCCATCAACCAACCACCCGCTGGCTAAAGGCAAATTTCTGCACGGCTGTCCTACATCTGTCTTTCCTCAATTTGAATTTATGCCCTCTGAGGTGATTATTCTGAGCGAGAGGAAGAATCCCATCAGCATTGAGCATGCTCAGACCATTCAAGGCTTTATACACCTCTATCAGATCACCTCGCTGGTGCCTAGTCTCCAGACACTGTAATTTGCAAAACTTAAGCCTTTCTTTGTAAGAGCACCCCTTTGTTCCATTCAGTAAACTTGTTGCCCTTCTTGTTGCCTTTGTTGCTAATGCTCCTAAAAACCAATTAACAAACAACTAATGCTAGAGTTATGATTGACATAACAGTTACAGTTGTTTCCTTATACCTTTAGTACAATCATTCATGGACCCAAGTGCCAAGCGTTTGATCAAAGCCAGTTTAAAAGGCGAATTTCAAAGCATCTTCTCTAGAATCAACAGATTCCTAAGAATTTGAATGCAGTGTTTTTACCGCTGAACTCTGTGCAATCAAATTGGCTTTGAATCTCCTTAATGACCTTTTAAATATCATGGTCATAATATAAACAGACTCTAAATCACAAAATTCCCATCCATTTCTCACACAAACCAGCCGCTGGGTATCCAGAAAAATTTGACAGTCAGCTTGTTTTCATCAAGGTTACATAAACATAATGTAATCTCAATGAAAACATGCTGACAGTCAGATTTTGCTGGATACCCAGCCATGTTGGAATTCAAGGAAATGAGTGTGCAGATGGAATGAAAGCAAGCAAGGACAAAGCTCCCTGCTTGCTTTTATTCCATCCCAGTTCCTTACTCTGATTTCAAACCAATCATACAACAGATTTGTACTGAGATGTGGTCTCAAATGTTGCATACCCAGACAGGTAAAAAGCTTCTTGAGATAAAACAGAATGCACAGTTGTGGAGATCCAGTTTCAGATTAAACTGGCACGAATTGGCCATACACATCTAATGCACCTCTGTTTACTGCTAGGAGAAGATCCCCCCCCTTTGCTTATACTGCAGCTCCCTACTTACCATTAAGCATATTCTAATTGAGTGTGCACATTACTTTTTAGCTAGAATTGCATGTTTAAATCACAGCTTAACTTATAAAAACCTCTGCAACTAACCCATATACTTGGACATAATAGCAATTTCTCAGAACTTTTTAATTAACTGAAAATGATCAATGTTTACTGTCACTTTTAGTCCTATTTCTTATAGCATAATAAAATCACTTCCAGACCAAAGTAACAGGCTCAATTTGGCCATAGTAGCTCTTGTGCCATTAAACCCCACTCTAACAACAACAATCATTCATACAGTTTAGCAGATTTGGATGATTTAGTTACCCAAATCCCACCACCTTTTTGTATCTTGGGTGACTATATTTGGCATCGCTTCTTATGTCTTTCTTTACAACTTGATAAGAGAGGTCAGTTAATTGAAAACTTTCTTTAAAGGCACAATTTAATGTTATTAAACAGTGGCACTCACACATATGTAAATCTTTCCTCAAGGGCAACATCTGGAATTGATCTATCACTATGCTCACTGTCAAATAACTATCCTCCACAAATTGAAATAAATATAGTCTGTAAGTTTGACAAAGCTAACAAAGAAATATCAAAAATTGGCACATTTAGATATACATTGAGACTCTCATCGTTGACTCTGCAGTAACTTACATCATTCATCATATAATAACAGCTGCAATAACAGAGGCCATTGATTTAGACATTTGCCGGTGCGGACGTGCCTTTCTGCTGCTCTTGGAACAGAGAAGTTTTTTCTGATTTATTTTCTGCTTTATTAGTTTAAATTGACATATTAACTTATTTTCTAGAGTAGCTTTATATTCCTATTACGGTACTTAAGTTTAAAGTAACTTAAATAGAGATTTTTTAGGTATTACTTAGTATCGGAAAGGGTATCAAATACACGTGTCTACCGTTCGTAAATATCTGCCATTGTTACGGGAAAATTAATCAGTAAAATCTATTGATCTTGTCGAACTTCATTGGCAATTAAATTGTACTTTTAACTATACATATAACCACTTAGGTTACGTAACATAAATAATTAGTAAAAATAAATAATTAATACATAACTTGATACGGAAGTTATATAAAGGGATTTCGTAGATAACACTCGTTACTGAAACATAAATATTCCGTAGATAACATTCGTTACTGAAACATAAATATTTCGTAGATAACACTCATTACTGAAACATAAATATAGCGTTATAACTGTGTTTGGATACAAGTTTAGGATTTAATTTTGTACAGAAATTGAAATTTTATTGAAAGTAAATCTAAATCATGACTCAAACCAGAGCAGCAAAGCAAAAGGCCCAAGCTAATGGGAATGCTGTGGCCCAGGGGAGAACTGAGGGGGGGCAGTTGTCCTCTGAATCACAGCCTTTTAAGATGCACTATTTGCTTGATGTTTGCGGAGCAGTCAAGTATGGGACATGATACTGCCATGGGGGATGTCTTTTTATGTGTGCGATGCAAGGAGTGTAAGGAGATCAGGCGACAACTCAGCGTTGTTATGGGCCTATATGAGAGCTTGAAGGACAGGGTGTATGCCCTCGAAGGATTACAAGTGAGGGGCCCATCAAGCTCTCAGCTGCCCACACCAATGCCAGAGCTTTCACTTGGTCATCGCGCAACACAGCGGCAACCCCCAAGGCAGAATGTGCTGGTCCCAAAGGAACTAGTAGTTGTTGGTGACTCTATTGTCAGGGAAACGGGAAACATGCTTTGTAAAAAGGATAGGTGGAACAGGACCAGGATATGTCTGCCAGGGGCAAAAGTTGATGACGTTGTAGAGCAGACATCATCTTTTAAGGGCACAATGTACACGTTGGCACTAATGATATTAAGAGTAGGAGACCGGCGGAATTACTTGACAAGTACAGGTCACTGATGAAAAAAAGCTGTGAATTAGGGTTGAAATTGAAAGTGTCTACAATTCTGCCCAGACACGATAGGAGGGAGTATATGATGAGAGCCCTCTCAATCAATTTGGCCTTGGAGAGATTGTGCAGGGCTTAAGGGATAGAATTTTTTTCAGCCTGGCCTGTACTTGTTAACAGGAGAGGCTGCTTCTACAGGGATGGGATACACTTAAATAGAAAGGGTGCAAGAATGTTTGCTGATGCTATCGAGGCAGTGTTAGGTGGGTCAAAAAACTGCTAGATTGGGGGGATACAAGGACTAATAGATTAACAGTAGCCACTGGCAGAGGTGAAAGTGATTCTTGCACTGCTTCTATTGGAATGAGCCGCAGCCTGGAAAATAAGATGCAGGATATTTCAGAGACTGCTGGGAATCATTGGGGTACAAGTAAACACATGGGTTGTGTTAGGGTAGCTAAGAAAGAGAACAGGTGCATGTATACTTGCGTGTACACCAATGCTAGGAGTTTAGTAAATAAATTTGATGAATTTGAGGTATTGCTCAAAACATCAAAGGGCAGATATTGTGGGGATTTCAGAGATGTGGTGTCACACAGATATAAGGAATGCAGAACTGGAATTTGGGGAGTACAATGTCTACAGAAAGGATAGACAGGATAGGAAGGGAGGATGGGTTATGCTATTAGTTAAAAAACACATAAAATCCAAGGAAGTGAAGCCAGTCGACATCGCTGGACAGTGCAGTGTCGAGTCAGTTTGGTGTGACATAAGCATTGGGAGATCAAAATTGAGAGTAGGAGTGTGCTATATGCCTAATGACTCTGATGAGTATAATAAGAAACTGTTTGGAGAAATAGAGTGGGCCAGTAAATCAGAGAGTCTTATAATGGGGGATTTTAATTTCCCAGATATTGACTGGAATTTGGGGGCTGGTCACTCACACAGTAGCAAGGCTTTTGTGGATTTATTGGATGATTGTTTTCTACATCAGCATGTTCGGGAGGCAACTAGAGGGAGTAATACTCTTGATTTGATTATCAGTATGATTCTTCATCCATTAAGAATCTGCAGATAAATGAACCACTAGGTGGCAGTGATCACAGTGTTCTGAAGTGGGAGTTACTCAAAGAGGTAACTACCATTAGGGGTAAAGGGAAGGGGTATTGCTTTCGTAAAGGCGACTACAATGGACTGAGACAGTATTTAAATTCTATACAGTGGGATCAACTGATGATATTGCCAACAGCAAATTCAAAATGGGAAGCATTCAAAGAACTTATCTTGGAAGCTACTAGGCTTTACATACCAACTAAGAAATATTGTTCAGGGTTTAGGCCTAAATGGATGTCAGATGAACTAATGAGGCATATGGCAGAGAAGAAAAATGCATGGGATACATACAAATTAACACGTGACACAGACGCCTATGATAGATACAAGTTGATCTGTAACCAAGTTACAAAGGAGGTTAGGCAGGCGAAGGCAGATTACGAGAGATCCTTGGCAAGGGATGCGAAGAAAAACAGCAAAGAGTTCTTTACTTATGTAAACTCTAGAAGGAAGGGGATGAATCAGATTGGTCCACTTGATATCGATGGGTCAACTGTTGATGACCCTGCTCAGGTAGCTAACAAACTAAATGAATATTTTGCATCGACATTCACACATGAGGAGTTATTCAGCAAGGGGAATGCCAGAGGTGTATTCAACTCTAGCAGTAAGCTACAGAATCTGGAAATAACTGGGAGTAAAGTGGAGGAGAAACTGTTGAAGATAAACACAAGAAAGGCACCCGGAGTGGATGGGATCTATCCGGTTATATTAAAGGAGGCAGCAAAGGAAGTAAGCAAACCCTTAGCCATAATTATGAGAGCTTCCTTGGACTCAGGGGAAGTACCCATGGACTGGAGATGTGCAAATGTGACCCCAATTCACAAAGGAGGATCAAAGGGCGACACAACTAATTATAGACCTGTTAGTTTAACTTCTGTTCCCGGAAATTTAATGGAGGCACTGGTTAAAGAAGCACTGCAGGATCATCTAGACAAGACTTCAGTTATAGCTCAGACACAGCATGGTTTTGTTAAGGGGAAGTCTTGCCTGACCAATTTGATTGGATACTATGATACAGTCACAAAAGAACTGGATGCAGGAATAACTTTGATATTATATACTTCGATCTTAGAAAGGCTTTTGATACTGTTGCACATGGAAGACTGCTGCACAAATTGGAGCAGTGTGGCATTGGAGGCAAATTGCTGCTATGGATAAAGGGGTGGTTGAGGGGGAGAAGACAGAGAGTGGTAATCAATGGACACTGCTCATCGTGGACTAATGTTATTAGTGGAGTCCCTCAGGGTTCAGTATTGGGTCCTTTATTGTTTTCTGTATTTATAAATGATATTGATGATGGTATATCAGGCTTAATGTCCAAGTTTGCAGACGATACGAAGGTTGGCAGGGTTGTCAAGGACACTACTGACACTATGCTGCTGCAACAGGATTTGGAAAGGTTGAGCAGATGGGCTTCGAGGTGGCAAATGAAGTTTAACATTGACAAATGTAAAGTACTACATATGGGAAACAGCAACCCCAGAGCAACGTATCAACTCTGTGGTACTACACTGACAGTGGTAGAGAATGAAAGGGACCTGGGGGTGGTTGTGCAGGCAGATATGAAGTTCTCTGAGCAGTGCAGACGGGCTGCAAGAGTAGCTCATGGTGTATTGTCAATGATATATAGGAATTTTTCTAGCAGGGATAAGGAGGTGATTATTCCCTTGTATAAGGCAATGGTCAGGCCACACCTAGAGTACTGTATACAGGCCTGGAGGCCTCATTTGAAGAAGGATGTAGAGCTGCTGGAATGAGTACAGAGAAGGGCAGCAAGATTGGTGAATGGAACAATGGGGTGCTCTTACGAAGAAAGGCTTAAGTTTTGCGAATTACAGTGTCTGGAAACTACTCACCAGCGAGGTGATCTGATAGAGGTGTACAAAGCCTTGAATGGTTTGAGCATGCTCAATGCTGATGGGATTCTTCCTCTTGCTCAGAATAATCACCTGAGAGGGCATAAATTCAAATTGAGGAAAGACACATGTAGGATACATGTGCGGAAATTTGCCTTTAGCCAGCAGGTGGTTGGTAGGTGGAACAGACTTCCATCCCTTGTCGTGGAAGTTGATAGCCTAAATAAGTTTAAGGCTCAGCTGGACAGGTATTTCGAACGAACAGAGGGGTGAAGTGGAAGTGGTTATTTTTTATTTATTTATGTTACTTTTTTTTTTTTTTGGCTGATGCTGCATAAGCTTGCTTTCTTGCATCAAATGCCTCTACTAATGCTAATGCTAATGCGGTGGAATGAAACCTGTAGGAATGCCAAAAAAGAGAAGATTAAATACTGGAATATAAATTATCAGGGGACACAGAAGACTAGTGATGCTGTATAAGCTTGCTTTCTTGCATCATATTCCTCTGCTAATGCTAATAATCATATTCTGAAAAACCCAATCACAGCTAATCTGATACAATTTAAGAAAGTAAGATCTAAAGCTCTTCATATACAAAGAATAAGCAAAAAAAGGGGTTATCATCCCAATATGCATTCACTATAAACAGAACCACAGACAACAAAACATTTTGGAATAAAATCAGAACTATTAATGGGAAATACCATCCAATAACCACCCCTACTTCTAAAAGGGAAAGAAATCTGCAATCCTCTCAAAATTGCTAATTCATTAGGTGACACATTTGAAATACTTTCAGCTGTAACCGCATATCAGCCAACCTTTCAATCACTAAAAGTACAGGTGGAAAGATGTAATTTGAATTTCAATACTTCACACTACCTTCCATATAATTTACCCCCTACCATGACCGATTTATGCAGTAGGCACCTCCGTAGCCAGGTGGCCAGGAGCAGCAGTGTGTAGCACACGCTTCTTGATTAGACTGGGGTTCGAGCCCATGAGCCACCAAATATGGAGGATGTGGAAAGTCAGGGAATGACCACCACATATCCCGGAGCAATATGGCCTTAGTTGCTAATGCTCCTAAAAACCAAATAACAACAACAGATTTATGCAGTGCACTCTTCAGATCAAAAAATAGTGCTGCCAGCCCCGATAAAATCTATTATGCCATGTTATATCATTTGAGCAAAGAGTCCTAGTCTGTCCTTCTAAAACTACACAAGAGAATCTTTCATGAGGATTACTACCCTACTAGCTCATTACATTGTTTTAGTATTCCCAAAACCAGGGAAGCAACTATTGTAATCCAACAAATTAAACAACTTTAACTAGCTGTATAAGAAAACCCTTAGAAAAATAATTAATGCTAGGTTGACATGGTTCCTAGGGACTGAAAACATCCTAAAGCAAAATCAATATGGCTTTTGAAGAAGTAGATCAAAACTTGACGAACACCTGGTCAAAGCCAAATGAAACATTCAAAATGTTTTTGAATGTTTCCTTCGGCTTTGACCAGGTTTGACTCAGGAACGAACACTTAGTGATTATATTTCTTGACATTGAAAAAGCTTTCGACACTACCTGGCGATAAGGGATTCTTCACGATATCTATGAATCCGATCTTCGAAATCATCTTCTCTTCCAAAATTTATCCAGAAATTTTTATGCAATAGATCCTTTCAGGTATCATTATTATTATTAGCCATGTGGTGCAAGGAAGCCTGAGACTTAGGCTGCACCACCCAAAAAAAATTTTTCCCGAGTTACCCTGAGAGAGAGAGAGAGAGAGAGAAAAGTAGAAGGGAATCACCAAGAAAGCGAAGAATGATGATATCCAGCTCAGCACCCTGGGTGTGCCAAGCCCATACTCACAAGATGTGAGCCCCTGGGGTTAAAAAACAGCACTGCATTTAGCAGGCATGGGCTTGAACCCTTGTCACTCAAGGTACATGCACTTATGCACATGCGTGCCTGACCACTCAGCTACGGTGGCCTTCAAATTTTCACTCTTCTTTCTCCTAAATTTTTGTGCAAGAGGAATGAGTCCCCTCTGTCTAGTGCCACTCTCTCTCTCTCTCTTTTCATCAGGATTAATTCAGTTACCAAAATGTATTCCCAACACAGTTTAAATGTACCTGTATGCCGGCGATCTGGTAATTTCATGCCACTCTCAAAACATGCGTCTCATTGAAAGATGGCTTCAATGCATTATTAATACTCCTGTTCAGTGGGCAAAAAATGATGGATATAGACTTTAAAAGCAAAAAAAAAAAAAATTCATTTTTGCTGTAAACAGAATTTACATTCTGACCCAGAGTTACAACTTTACTCTCATCCATTTACTTTTCAACAGAGTATTAGATTTCTTGGACTAATTCTGGATAAAAAACTAAATTTTCTGAAGCATGTTAAATGTATTTGTACAATCTGTCTAAAGAAGCTGAAACTCCTCCTTATCATGGGGTGCAGCTAGTTACATGGTGCTGCACTATACCATTCACTAATTAGGTCTAGACTAGACTATGGGTCTCCTGGATATATGCCTCAGCCAGACAAAGTGTGTTAAAATGGCTTGACTCTGTACATCACAATGCTCTCTGAATTGCCTTAGGAGCTTTTTGTACATCACTAGTTCTGGGTCTTTATACAGAAGCACACAACTCACTACCCTTACTCCTTTGTCAGCATGCCCTCCTATTAAACTGTGCTGCTAGAATCAGAAGTTTCTCTCATCATCCTATATGGCAATATCTTTTCACACCAAAATGGAATAATTTGTATAAAAATAAACTTTTTCAAAGTAAATCGTGTGGCATCAGGTTACAAAACTTAAGCGCATATTGGGATCTAAATATGGCTACACCACCATGGAAAATACCCTTTGCACAGGTTGATAAATATTTCCAGTAAGGGGAAAGAATACTCTTCAAAATTTTAATATTAAACAGATCCATGCTGCTCACTCCTTTCAATTCTCTGGTTACACTCGAATTTGTATCAATGCCAAGACAGACAGTAAAGTTAGTGCAGCTGCAATACAACCAAATTTAACAATATCTCGTCAGCTCCCTTTGGAGTGCAGCACATACACCACAGAACTGTATATTATCCTGATGGCATTAGAGAATGTAAAACAGTCTTCATACCCTTGAAAGCTACAGCACTTAAGAAATCTATACAAATTTCTTAAGTGCTGTATCTGTTCTTCAGTGTAAATTCGCTTCAAGTCATCCCTGTTTACAACAAATTCAAATAAATTTAGTGCAGCTTCTTATAAACAGGCAAAAAATAATATTCTGTTAGATACCTGGACATGCTGGAATCACAGGCAGTGAATGAACAAGCTGATTTTTCCGCCAAGAATGTGTCTCATAACATCAGACATCCAGATACCTTACACCAATTACAAACATGTCATACAATGTACTGGAAAAAAAAAAAAAAGCGGCTATCCATTGACAGGAGAACAAGACCAATAAACTGTTCCAGATTAAAAACGATTCCAAGCTGTGGCCATCAAGCCTAAGGAGGAATAGAAGGGAAGAAGTTGTGCATTGGGCATATCCACCTAACTCATAGTTATCTTCTCACTTGGGATGATTCTCCGCTATGCAGAAACTGTCAAACTCAAATCACTGTAAAACACTTTATCCTTGAATGTCCATTATACTCGAGAGAATGACAAATAGCTTTCTTTTCGCATCCATGTTCCTCTAATGAACTTATTTTACAGCAAATTCTCGGAGACCGGCCAGATACAAATGATCTCTTTACCTTCCTGAGAACGATAAACAGATACCATGTAATCTGAATCCACCTTATCTAGTATATGAAGTCTGTACCAACTAATATTGTAGTAGGTGCATTATGGCCTGAGTAACCCTTGACCAATAAATCAAACAAACAAACAATAAAGCTATCAGTTTTCCCACTCATCTATCAGTTTTAGATGGGTGGGAAAACTGACAAAAACAATTGTCTCTAAAATATACTTTTAAACTGAAATCCCTGTCAGACTACCCTACATGGACATGCGTTTTTGAGCCACCATGGGAAATTCTCTACAACACCCATCACACTGCCACCGTCTCTTTAGTATCTGGGTCCAAGAGCTGCTCAGAGAGCTTAACATCACAGTAACAATGTTGCTGAATCACCAAAGCAACGATCCGCCATGTCATGCTTGCCTTCCATCATGCGATTTCTCCATCAAAAATTGGAGTAAGGCCACCATGCCATCTTCTGTTTACCAACAACTCTATACTGCTCACCAAGCTGAATACTCTGATTTCTTGCCTGTCTTCACCGATGGCTTGAAGTCAGAGTTATCTGTCAGATCTCCTGCTGTCTTTCCAGATAGTACTATATCTGAGACGATTCCCCAAGAATGCAGCATATATACAGCTGAGTTGTATGCTGTAGAGTTAGCCTTGGACCATATTGAAACTCACAACTACCAAAGTTATACCTACTCATTAAGTATTCTACAAGATTTTTTAGCAATTAGGTGCAATCCTCACCCATTCCTGACCCATATCCAGAAGCAATTACATTCTCTTTTTGTGCATTCCTTTGACATCTATTTCTAGAGCTGGATCCCAAGCCACATTGGTATCAAGGGTAATGATCCAGAAGTGATTACATTCTCTTTTTGAGCATTCCTTTGACATCCATTTCTGCTGGATCCCAAGCCACATTGGGATTAAGGGTAATGAACTGGCTGACACTGCAACCCCACAATTGCATTAGCAGCCTGTTAGTCACTTATACAGACTACAGGCAGCAAATATATTCTACATTACTCTCCCAATGGCGACATCTTGGCATGAGCAGGTGATATAGACAGCAACGATTTATGTATATTAACATTTTTACCCATCTGACTGAGCTTTATACACTCAATCAGATTTTATCTGATAGTGACAGTGTAAGCTGTTTTTAGGTTTTTAAAATCAAAAAATCCATTGCTTGTATGTAAATATATCTTTATATTAGTTTACCTCATACATATTTATATATTTATACATATTGACATAGTGACCTGAGTAATTGTGCCGCTACAATTTTTATTATTATTTTGTATGGGGCGTGGTTTTGGCACATTACAGCCTTAGTTGGTGATGCACCATTAAAATCCAAACAACCATCCAACCAACCCTTCTATTTAAGTGTATCCCATTAAAAATAGTCTTTTCTGTCAATAAGCATCGACAGTGCTGAGAAAAATTGTAGCCTAGCACACGGCCAAATTGATTGGCAGCACTCACAGTGTGTACTCCTAGGGCATGAATGGTGATACAATAACATCACCATTCATGCCCTTAAAAGATGAATTTTGCACAAAGTCTTTTACTCCTGCCCCTTGCAAACATACTGGTTCTGTTCCTCCATCCATTTTCAACAACATATTTCCCATTTCCCTGAAAATAATTTCACCAATAATTACTACAACCTATGGAACCAGTGTATTCTGTCTTGGCAATTATAGCTGTTTTCTCTGATGTATAAGTGAGGACTCTGATTGTGATTGACGTTGGTTTGGGCAGCTCAGATCTTGATGGTCCGTGATGTGCCATATTATAACCATAGTCGTTTTTGTGCCATTACAAGACCAAACCTTGATGATCCTCCATTTTAATTCCTTCTAGGGCATTGCCAGTTGTCTTCAAGCTCTCTAAGCACCCATTCAGAACACTGAGTTTGTTCTTACTTTCCTCATTTTGCACCGAACACATACATGAGTGTGTGTGTGTGTGTCATGCTCCCTTGGCTCCATGACGTCCCCTTTCAAATCATTAATTTCATTAGGCTGTGATTCATAGGAGAGCTGCCCCCTTCCCTTCAGTTTTCCCCAAGCTACAGCTTAGAAAGACTTTCTTTCTCAGACTGGACGCTGCATCGAATTGCATGCACTGAACAGCAATTTCTCACTAGCTACTTTCCATAGCAGGGACTCCAAATTCATTTTATGTGAACTGCAGCTCTTCAGTATCTTGTAATGGCAGGAATTAGTGATGTAAGTCTGTAAATATCTGTACAGTATTGTGATTAGTGGTGGGGATACCAGGAAAGCTGTCTGGGACCACCTAGTACAATAAATAATATAAAGAAAAAAAGCACTCCTGATATTTTGGGCCTGTTGCTTTGTTGCTCTTCCTGCAACTAGTTGTGCAGTGGCACTACACCTGAAAAGTGTCTGCATTTAATTGTTCTGTGAAAACCATAAAAAAAAAAAATTTTTTAAAATTAGGAACTCTTGCACTAAAAGTTTGATTATTAGGAAGTTAGAAAAAATATCAGATATTTAATTGTTAATTAAAGGTTAATGCTTCTACACTTTTTCTTTTATATGTTATAAACCACTAGCAGTGGTGTGGCACCACTACTACTGGTTTATAACACAAAAGAATCTGTAATCCTTCTTTTAGCATAAACTAAATATAATTTAAATATTTTCAATTGAAATTAGACCCCCACTTTCTAATAAAGTGGGTAGTCCAAATGCATTATGATTATAGAGACCCTTAATTAGGTTAAAACTGAAATATGGATGGCCAGTATATAGCTGAACAAGACCCATCGTCCTCTTCTGTCCTGACTCTTTTCATCACAGTATGATATACTAAAGCCTGAACTAGATATTATTATCAGAAGACAATACACGGTATACATACAGCATAAAATCGATCTGTTCCAGTCACCCAAACTGGGCAGATACTTTTTGTTCTTATTGCTAACCAGTTCAAACAACTATTAACAGATTTAAGCCTAACATTCAACAGAATTCCAAATACTACCACCACACTTTTTTTCTCCTTGGAATGTGGCTCATCCTCAGTCATCGTGAGGAACTGGAGTCATTGGAAGAAGATCAAACATATCAAACAAATGTTTTGCAACCTTATTACACCTACTGTTTCTGTTTCCTAACTGTTATGGTACATACAGATTGGCCCATCAACTGTCATATGACTTCAGTATATACTCCGATGAAATAACAGCAATTTAGATAGCCATAAAAGTATATCGAATCCTGAATCCTCATACTCTAAATGTGCCACAACCCAGTGGTGAAGCTACGTTTTTGGGCCCTTGGGAAAAAAATCTTGCTTAAGGGCCCTTAGGCAAGAAAGTCTGCCAGGGCCAAAGGTTGATGTCATTGTAGAATGGATATCATCTTTTAAGGGCGCAAAAGATGATATTGTTGTACATATTGGCACTAATGATATTAAGAGTACGAAACCGGCAGAATTACTTAACAAGTACAGGTCACTGTTGAAAAAAAGCTGTGAATTAGGGTTGAATTTGAAAGTGTCTGCAATTCTGTCCAGACACGATAGGAGGGAGTATATGATGAGAGCCTTGCTGATCAATTTGGCCCTGGAAATATTGTGCAAGGTTCAAGGGGTAGAATTTTTTCAGTATGGTCTGTATTTGTTAACAGGAGAGACTGCTTCTACAGGGATAGGATACACTTAAATAGAAAGGGTGCAAGAATATTTGCTGATGCTATCGAGGCAGTGTTAGGTAGGTCGAAAAACTGCAAGCTTGTGGGGATACAAGGACTAAAAGATTACTAGTAGCCACTGGCAGAGGTGAAAGTGATTCTTGCACGCTTCTATTGAAATGAGCAGCAGCCTGGAAAACAAGTTGCAGGATACTTCAGAGACTGCTGGGAGTCATTGCGGTACAAGTAAACATATGGCTTGTGTTAGGGTAGCTAAGAATAGGAACTAGTGCATGTATACTTGCGTGTACACCAATGCTTGGAGTTTGGTAAATAAATTTGAGGTATTGCACAAATGAGGTATTGTTGGGATATCAGAGACGTGGCGTCACACAGATATAAGGAATGCAGAACTGGAATTTGGGGAGTACAATGTGTACAAAAAAGGATAGGAAGGGAGGAGGGGTTATGCTATTAGTTAAGAAACACACAAAATCCAAGGAAGTGAAGCCAGTCGACATCGCTGGACAGTAGTGTCGAGTCAGTTTGTTGTGACATAAGCATTGGGAGATCAAAATTGAGAGTAGGAGTGTGCTATAGGCCTAATGACTCTGTTGAGTATAATAAGAAACTGTATAGAGAAATAGAGTGGGCCAGTAAATCAGAGAGTCTTATAATGGGGGATTTTAATTTCCCAGATATTGACTGGAATTTGTGGGTTGGTCACTCACAGACTAGCAAGGCTTTTGTGGATTCATTGGATGATTGTTTTCTACATCATCATGTTTGGGAGGCAAATAGAGGGAGTAATACTCTTGATCTGATTATCAGTAGTGATTCTTCATGCATTAAGAATCTGCAGATAAAGGAACCACTAGGTGGCAGTGATCACATGTGCTGAAGTCAGATTTACTCAAAGACGTAACTACCATCAGGGGTAAAGGGAAGGGTTTTTGCTTTCGTAAAGGTGACTACGATGGTCTGAGACAGTATTTAAATTCTATACAGTGGGACCAACTGATGATGTAACCAACAGCAAATTCAAAATGGGATGCATTCAAAGAATTTATCTTGGAAGCTACTAGGCTTTACATACCAACTAAGAAATATTGTTCAAGGTTTAGGCCTAAATGGATGTTAGATGAACTAATGAAACATATGGCAGAGAAGAAAAATGCATGGGTGAATGGAAGTCTATGATAGATATAAGCTGGTCTGTTACCAAGTCACAAAGGAGATTAGGCAGGCAAAGGCAGATTATGAGAAATCCTTGGCAAAGGATGCAAAGAAAAACAGAAAAGAGTTCTTAACCTATGTAAACTCTACAAGGAAAGGGATGAATCAGATTGGTCCACTGGATATTGATGGTTCAACTGTTGATGATCCTGCACAGGTAGCTAACAAACTAAATGAATATTTTGCATCTACATTCACACATGAGGAGTTATTCAGGAAGGGGAATGCCAGAAGTAAAGTAAAACTCTGGCAGTGAGCTAATAGTGTAAGAACTTAAAGGAAAGTGGGGATAAATTGTTGAGGAGAAACATAAAAGAGGCACCTGGGGTGGATGGGTGCATCAAAGGAAGTAAGCAAACCCTTAGCCATAATTATGAGAGCTTCTTTGGACTCAGGGGAGGGACCCCATAGACTGGAGATGTGCAAATGTGACCCCAATTCATAAAGGAGGATCAAAGGCTGACACAAGTAATTATAGACCTGTGAGTTTAACTTCTATTCCAGGAAAATTAATGGAGGCACTGGTTAAAGAAGCACTGCAGGATCATCTAGACAAGACTTCAGTTATAGCTCAGACACAGTGTGGTTTTGTTAAGGGGAAGTCTTGTCTGACGATTTGATTGGATACTATGATGCAGTCACAAAAGAACTGGATGCAGGGAATAACTTTGATATTATATATTTGGATCTTAGAAAGGCTTTTGATACTGTTCCACATGGAAGGCTGCTGCACATTTTGGAGCAGCATGGCACTGGAGGCAAATTGCTGCCATGGATAAAGGGATGGTTGAAGAGGTTTTTTTTTTTTGGCTGATGCTGCATAAGCTTGCTTTCTTGCATCATGCCTCTGCTAATTATTTTGGGCCCCTTATTTTTTTTAAAATAAATTTTTATATATATAATATAAGAAAATGTCAAATTATTTTAATAACATAAATATATATTTTATTTACAATTTCTTTATAATTTAGAAACATCGAAAACATGAAAATTAATATTACAATATGATACTGCTTATTAAATACAATTTGACAACGTTAAAAACATATTGTAACTAATAAATTTACGAAAAAAGTTAAAATGTTATTTTTCGCGCTTTTACATTTGCGAAATCATTAATAATATCTTTTAAATCCATTTTACTGGCACATTTATGCCCAATAGCCAACATTGCAAAATTGCACAGTCTTTGACCAATAGAACTTCTTTTATTATTCGTAATTTACTAAATGATCTTTTGGCAGAGGCAGCTGACATGGGCAGGGTGAAAAATAACAAAGTAAAAATTTCTAAAAAGTAACTTTCTAGGGCACTATATTTTTAAATTAACAAATAAAAATATTGTCTGATTGACATGTCTGCTGATAAATCTTGTTTAATAAGTGTGATTAAATTACAATATTGAATCAGCAGTTGGGGAGAGAGTACAGATGAATTATACTTTTTTATCAGATTTTCACACTCATTTAATATATCAGCATTGATATATTAATAATTTTTTTCAGTTCTAGTATTGCAAAATAATTTTTTACCAACTTCATACTTTTGAAACGATTTTAATTTGCATTATAATTTTGTCTAAAACATAGTAAAAAACATTGATTTTAAAAAACTGATCTCTATTTTCAAACAAAAAATCTGAAGCTAATTCATCATACCGTCTTTTAATTCTACATTGTCATATGTATTCAAATTTGGGATCTACTCTGATACAGAAGTACATTTTTAAAGATTATTCTATGTCATGCTTCTGTAGAGTGTTTGAAGCATAATTAATTTCACACATCACTTTATTCAAAAATATACAAATGAAAATAAAATCAAATATCATCATTTGCTTCATTATTCTAAGCGACCTATGTCTATGTCTGCTTTTTTAGTTGATTTAAGATTCATTTCTGTCAAAGCTTTTATAATATCTGCAAAACGAACTTTCACAGCTGTTATAGACTGTAATCTACCAGACCAGCGAGTAGAGCTGAGTTTTTTTAATGTAACTTCAGATTTCCCAGTAAATTTAGAAAGAAGATCCCATCTTTTTGTACTGTTGCAAAAATAATTATGCAAATTTTGAAGAATGTTGAGAAATAATGAAACTTTATTATAATTTACGCAACGCTATGGCATTAATAATTAAATTTAAATTGACTTGCACAGTGAATGTACTCTGCATTTGACTTGATCCTTTTAATGTGTGACTGCAGATCATTATAAACTAAGCAGTGAGGTCATTGTATAGCAGTTTAAATCCTGCTATCTGCAAAGACATATGAAAAGACCGAACAGTCATTTAACCCCGTATGAGTTTAACAAGGCCAAATAGCAATAACTATTCTATTTTATAATTATTAAATTATTGAAAAGTATGTAGGACAAGGGTCATTACTAACAGACTAGTAAGAATACTTGATGAGAATCAACCGAAAGAGCAAGTTGATAGAATTCTCAACTATGGATCACCTTCACGTAATATCACAGCTAATGGAGAAAGCAAATGAATATAAAATGCCATTATGCCTGGCATTTGTGTATTATGAAAAGGCATTCGACTCCATACAGCATAAGGCAGTGTTTCAGGCCCTGGAAAGACAAGGCATAGATACCCCACATATTATGATTTTGAAGAAAATATATGAGAATGCTACCTCCTTTATTAGACTAGACAAAGACAGTAGGAAATTTAAAATCGAGAAAGGAGTTCGACAAGGAGACAATATCTCTGAAGCTGTTTACTGCTGCCCTTGTGGAAGCTTTCAGAAGATTAGACTGGTTGCAGAAAGGAGTCAGTGTGAATGGAGAGTACCTAAACCATTTATTATTTGCAGATGACATTGTGGTCATAAGCTACGATCTCAAAGAATTAGAGGAAAATCTTAATCAGTTATGCACAGTTAGTAAGGATTTTGGACTAAAGATGAATATGGCTAAAACAAAAGTAATGATGAACAAGCATGCCACAGAAAGGGACATAATGATTGAAGGAGCAGTAATTGAAAAAGGTGGAGTCATATACTTATCTGGGACAAGTTATTAGCTGTAATAATTATAAATGGCTGGAAGTCAAGAGAAGAAATTCTATTGAAATGCAATTGAGCAGCAGCCTGTAAAGCAAGGCACTGGGAATTTCTGAAGAAGACGGCTCCTTGGGCAACAAACCAACGAGTGCCGAGCCAATGTGTGATCAACGAGTGTGCATTTAGTTGATGATGAAGAATAAACATTCTTTAACATTTGTAAGGCATAAATAATTTCTTTATTATTATAATTTGCTTGATTTTACAGGCTACGTTTTCATTTCTTTGGATAAATCAGTCATTGTTTAAACATAAACTAATTAGCTAACTAATTTCGTTGTTGATAATGTAATCCCCATTTTTAACCTTATGTCTATGAGAAATAAATTCCCGCTTTACAAGTGCGCACTAGGAACGAATTAACTCGTAAAGTCGAGAACTACCTGTACTATATAAACCAACATCAACCAATGTTCTTTCGATGTTGGCTATGGTTAAAAATTTGTTTTTATTTCAAAAGTGGTAAAGTCTCCTGGCTCTAGCTGTTCCAGGGTATGAGGAAAGCATCTGTGTGAAATATTTCATCTTATACTTAAGTTTAAACTTGTAATATTTCCAAATATGTGTAATGTGTGTATTTTAATGCAATTAATTATTATTGTAATTTTTATGCAGAGTAGTTGTGATTCATTTTTTATAAATTAATCAAAATTTTACACTTTTGCTATTTTAGCCATCAAGGTATCCAGTGGAACCACAACCACCACCAGTGGAACCAACTACATATATTGTTGCTCCAGATCCTGAAGTTTTAGCCCAATTAATCCAAGAAAATGCTAACAATATGCCTCCTGCATGGGCTTATGTAGCACCAGCTTCTCCTGCCAATACTTTTACGGTACATAGATATCCTGACTCACCCAGCCAAGGCAGGAAAGAGACAAGAGGTTTTCAGGTTGGAGCTTGCTTGCCCATTCCACTGCTGTATGAAAGATTAACTTAAGAAGCATATGAAAACTTGGTGGTGGTTTAATTTTCATTTTTTTATATAAAGCTAATGTCCATCTGATAATGAATGAGGTATTCAATATTGTTTTAATAAATTTCATTGCAGGCCATTAATAAACAGCAATTAACTTTGAACGTGTGGAATATTTCTCTTTTTCTTGGACTTTTCAAAATGCTTACTTTGATACTCACTTGAACTTTTCAAAATGCTTACTTTGATACTCACTTGGACTTTTCAAAATGCTTACTTTGATACTCACTTGGACTTTTCAAAATGCTTACTTTGATATTCACTTGGACTTTTCAAAATGCTTACTTTGATACTCACTTGTACTTTTCAAAATACTTATTTTGATATGCACTTTCCAAAATACTTATTTTGATACTCACTTGGACTTTACAAAATCCAAAACTTACTTTGATACTCACTTGGACTTTTCAGAATACTTATAACTTTGATATTTTGGACAGTGCCGAGTTGAGGTAAAATAGTGCCATGGGCGTTATTTGCTTTCAATGCACCGTATCATTGCTGTTGGTTTAGTAGTAGTAGGAAATTGGGTAATGAAATAAATACATTAAAACATAAAATTGTGATCATATGTAACTGATGAAATCTAAGGTTTGAGTTCCTGAAGCTTATGTATATGTTTCCTAATAACATTAAGAATGATGCTAAGTTTTATTGGACAGTTCCTTGAAAATTAATTTCTGCAACCTGTGTTTCTCATTTGTTGCTTGTAATCAAGACTGATTTCTACTTTAAATCAAAGTGTGTTGTGTAGATATTAAAACTTTTTTTTTTTTTTTTTTTTTCAGCACAGTTTATAATAGTATGCCATCACTTCAACAAGTTTGTTATATATGTCTGGATTGCAGGATTTTCATTCTGAAATTTTTCTAACCAGACAAAGTAATGATGCTCTTGCATACATACACTTTGGTTATAGTAATTTGCCAAAGTGTCGAAATAAAATAAAGTTTTTATTTGTTAATTTTAGTTAAAAGAAAACACTACACTTTCTTGGCATCATACTGTTCAGGAAATTACAGTGCTGCTGTTGCTCAAGTATGCTGAATCCCAGGAGAAAAAAAGAAAAAAAAAACTAAAGATTTAAAAAATATTTTTCTCATTAATGAGAAACTGTCCGAAAAAAAAAAAAAAAAAAACACTTCATTGGAAACATTGTTTCAGACTAATCATCATTCATACTTTTTACAACATCAGGTAAGTTTGCAGTTGGCAGGTGCCAAAAGAAGTGCATTATCCTGGCTGTCTTGTGGTCCTTGTACATGGGATAGATCAACGATGGTTTGGGCAGCAATATCTTGGTATTCTTTACATCCTTTCATCACCCTTAATGGGCCAATTACTGC
The DNA here is from genome assembly GCF_048544385.1 of Mastigoproctus giganteus. Taxonomy (NCBI): domain Eukaryota; kingdom Metazoa; phylum Arthropoda; class Arachnida; order Uropygi; family Thelyphonidae; genus Mastigoproctus; species Mastigoproctus giganteus. The sequence goes on from NC_143583.1 coordinate 222,285,679, forward strand.
TACTCATTACCTCTATATTCTGCATGCCCAGGTTCATCTCTAGTAGTGCAAACATTGTTTCCCACAAACATGCTTCAAGGTGATAATGCTCCAATACACACACAACAAGATGGGTCCAATCTTTGGTTTGAGGAGCATGAAACCTAGCTAAACATCTCCCATGGCTTGCACAGTCAACAGATTTAAACATTATTGAGTTGTTATGGGCATATTTGAAGAGGAGAATGAGAAACAGATTTCCTCTGCATTTATCACTCAAGAAGCTTGAAATTTTCCTCAATATCAAATGGTCCAATATTCCTCTTCAGACAGCTCAAGATTTACTTGAATCTGTTCCACTTAGAATTCAAGCTAGTTTAAAAGTAAAAGGGTGGATCATCACCTTGTTAGTGCATACCTCTAACTCTTATCACAGATGTTTCCATTATTTTGTCCATCCCCTATATAGATGCTGGCAGTCTGGCCTACATTGAGGTGGTCCTTGTGGTTGTCACAGACATTCTCTCAGATATGCCAGACAAGCTGTACTTGCTACCTGGGAGTCTAAAAGTGGCAGACTGATAGAACTGACATTCAAGTCAAGTACACCCAATTTCGGCAAAGTCCAGACGATCTGTGACAGCCAAATCCTCTGCTTGCACCTTCATGTTAGTGGGACTGCTAGTAATCCTGGGCATAACCTCCATGGACAGGCACACTGTGGGTAACCACACAGGTATGAACCAACGTAAGTAGGGGTCGAGGTGTGCCGTCCACACCACATGGAGGAATGCCACCCCTCCGTGTTACCAGGTAATACTAGGGCATAAATAACTCTCCTCAACCAGTGCAGTACCATCACTTTGCTTATTGCAGGCTTGAAGTGGTGGAAACCATGTTTTGTCTGCAGAATTAAGTTCTGGTCAACACTTCCCCATCTCTTCCATCATGCAGTATGACTGATGACTTTTGAGGTTATGATGAACATCATGGTGAGATCCAATCTTCCTTACATTTCAAGGGTACAGCTCTAAAATGGAGTTTGCAGGCCGTCCGCCAGTTAGTACACTGGACCGAACCTATTGGTAACTCTTTAGGAGGCTTCCGGATCAGCTAGTGTATAAACTACTCTGCCAGATAGTGACTGGAGAGAGTCCGAGTAGTGTGTATGTGGGGGGCATTGTCGAAGCCACATTATGTCAAGGATCTGAGTTTATTCTTACCATGTGTATGCCTCATCCAAAAATTTCATTACTTCTATTAGTCCCCCCCACTTTTTCTTATTATTGAATACACCATGAATTGTCAAACTAATAGAGTAAGCTTATCGGCAAAAAGATCTAAACCTCCCAAACACTTCCTGGTTCATTTCACAAATACACGTGGTTTCAATTCTAATCTCAACGATGTCCATTTCCAATTGCAGTCTGCCAAAGCCCCATGCACTTTTTCCGAAAGAATCTCAGTTATCGGTTGATTCAACTACTGCTCATCTCAGTTGCCCAAATTATTTGCTGTATGATTCCTTTCTCCTCAAAGGTGGCACTTGTGCATATGTCCATTCTGATATTCCCTGTCAGAAACTTGGTAATTTGGAATCTCCTCTTTTCGATCTTCTCTGGCTTAAAATCTCTCTACCTCATTGTCAAATTCATCTGTTGTCTCTACCGTTCTCCCAACTCCACTAATCACTTGAAGCTCTTTGACTTCCTCTATTTGCAACTTGACTTTCTCCAGTCCAACTTTCCTAACAGTGAGGTAATTTTCCTTGGTGATTTTAATGTTCACAAATCCAGCTGGCTACTGTTTTCTGTTCCCAGCATCCCAACCCAGCTGGTCGAGATGCTGAGGCTTTTGCAATTTCTAACGACCTTGCACAGATTGTACATTTACCTACGAGAATACTGGACAATCTTAACCATACAGCCAACATGCTTGATCTTTTTCTGACAAACAATCCTAAGTACACGGTCGAAGTGGGTGGTCCTTTAGGTATCTCCAGTCACAGGTACTTTAGGTACCTGTGATTGTCTCTTCTCCAATGGAGCTTTTATCTCATGTCTATTCCCAACCTCATTGTTTGGCATTACAAGAATGCAAAATGGGATGACCTGTGAGATTTCTTTTCCTTCGTCAGATGACTGTTTCAAAACTTCTGATGTCAACAGTTGCTCAGACCGTATCAGTGAAATTATTCTTGTAGGCATGGAATCCTTTATTCCACACTCCACTTTAAAATCTCGTCCTTTATCTAAACCTTGGTTTCCCAATAAATGTACTAAGGCTATTCAAGAGAAGAACGTTGCATATCGTAATTGGCTTGTTTCCAATTCTTCAGTTTCATTTTCTGCCTACTGCAAAGCTCACAACAATTGTAAAGCAGTCATTAATCAGTCCAAACTAAATTTTGAACAGGCTAAGAGTAGAAAACTTTCTTCTTGCCCTAATGGTAGCCAAGCATTCTGGTCTCTTGCAAAAGCTATTGGCCGCAACCTTTGCCCATCTCTGCTCCTACCTCTGTTAAAACGATAATTCTGTTGTCACTTCAGCCAAGGATAAAGCTGGCCTGCTAGCATCCCATTTTTCTTCCAACTCATGTATTAATGATCTTGGTAAAACACCTCCCACCATTCCCAACATGCTCCATTCAATGCCTCCCGTGGTCTTCCGTCAAAATGATGTCAGAAGAATTTTGATGAATCTTGATGCTAAGAAAGCTCCAGGTCCTGAAGATATTTCTCCACTTGTTCTTAAAACCTGTGCTCCTGAACTTTGCCACCTTTTTTCAATTTCTTATTCCAAAGGTGTTTTTCTTCTTCTTGGAAATTTGCTCGTAACCAGCCAGTTCCTAAAAAGGATGACAAGTCCCTCCCATCCAATTATCGTCCCATTGCAGTTAATTCTACGCTTTCTAAAGTGATGGAGAAATCAATTAACTGCCAACTGTTAAACTACCTAGAAACCTTCCATCTGATCAACGATTGCCAGTATGGATTCTGTCAATGTCGATCCACTGGTGATATTTTGCTTATGTTACCTCTTTAATAAGAAATTCAATGGAAAAGTTCGGTGAAACACAAGCAGTTGCTGTTGATATCTCAAAGGCTTTCGATCATGTTTGGCATAAAAGTCTTCTAAAGAAGCTTCCCTCTTATGGTTTCCCAACTGTTTTTTTGAACTTGGTTATCCAGTTTTCTCTGATCACTCACTGAGGGTGATGGTAGATGGCTCTCTGTCTTCTAAGTTCTCCACTAATGCTGGTGTTCCCCAAGGCTCAGTTCTTTCCCCCACTCTTTTTCTCTTGTATATTAATGACTTTCTTCCATTGACTGGAAATCCTATCCATAGTTTTGCCGATGGTAGCACATTGCATTCCACTTTCCATTTTGAAAAACCTTGCCCTGCTCATTCAGCTTCAACTTCTCAATTATCCACTGCCAATTCCTTAAATGCCAATCTCCAGGTAATTCTCTAGTGGGGCAAAGACAACTTAGTTGATTTCAGTCCTTCTAAAACTCAGATTTGTCTTATATCTCGCAAAAAGGATTCTTCTGCCCCTATGCTTAACTTTGGTGACACTCCGATTTCTAGGCAAAATGATATATCTCTTTTGGGATTACCCTGACTTCTAATCTCTCTTGGCACAAGCATATTTCAATTATTGCTTCCTCTGCATATAAAAAAAACTAGACAAACTTTTGGATTGAATGGGTGGGTTTTCTCATTCTCTCCCTCCGTTACTTTTCTTCCAAATAGCTGTTCATTCTGTACAAATCGCAAATCCCCCTACCATGGAATATTGTTCCCACATCTAGGGTGGTGCCGCCATAACCTCTCTCAGGCTTTTTGATTCTATTCAGAAGAGAGCCGTTAGGTTAATTAATGATTCCTGTCTAACAGAGTCTCTCCACTCGCTGTTTCATAGACGTACTGTTTCTGCTGCATGCCTTTTCTTCAGATACTTCCATGGGCACTGTTCTTCTGATTTGGCTTCTATAATTCCCGCTCTCCCTTTCAAACAGTCCGAACACATGCCGCCACCAGCTAACATCCATTTACTGTCCAACTTCAAACTGACAGAACCAACTTTTTATCTTTCTCATTTATCCATTCAACTGCCGATTTGTGGAACAACCTTCCATCATTTGTATTTCCTGAAAATTACAGTCTACTGTTAACAAATGTCTTCTTTCGTCATCTCAACCTCAAACTCATGCACAGTACTATGTACTATAGGTTCTGATACCTCTCTTTTTTGGGGTTTTCAAAAAATATATATATATTATTCCATATTATGTCATTTTGATATAACATCATTATAACTTTTAATACAGCTTTTAAAAATTTTAATTCTAAATTTATAAGCTTTCTTCTCTCCCACAAGAAGTATTGTAAGAAACAAATCTCAAAAGGACCTTGCTTGATTTTTACTTGCTTGATCATCCTGTTAAAGACATGTATGATACCATGTGATATTTGTGTTGCACGTGATCAGCAACACATTTCAAAGACTATTATTCTGTTGTCACTTCAGCCAAGGATAAAGCTGACCTGCTAACATCCCATTTTTCTTCCAACTCATGTATTAATGATCTTGGTACTAGCCATTAGTTTTATATGGCTTTGTGAAGTTCTGGAAGGAATATAATAAGAAAGCCATAAACATCATAAAGAGACCAGATGGACAAAATGCATTCATAGTGTTCTAGAACTTGCTATTGTCTCCCAATTCTTGCCAGGTTTACATATTTTGAATCAGCTACAGGTCTGTTCATTTTCAAAGCATGGAGTGGAAATGCATGTCTTCCCCCAATAATCAAAAATTTAAAAATGTGCCTTCTTCCAGCAAAGTCATTTTGATGTTGTTTTTGGATTTTAATGAGCCTGTTCTTGAATATAATCAGTAACATGAGAGACTGTCAGTGTAAGATATCATCTCAGGTTGGAAGAGAAACTCAAACCTGCTATTCACAATATTTCCTTTCAGAAGGTTCTATTTCAACATGACAGTAAATGTTGAGTTGGAGCCATTTAAGGGTTCATAAACTTTATTTTAAACTTCTCCACCCACCATACAGTCCAGAATTTGCCCCTCCAGAGTATCAGGGTTCCCCCCCCTTTGGAAAAAGCATTACATGAACAGTAATTTTCAAATGATGAAGTTAAAGAAGAGGTGCACGAGTGGTTTCCTAAGCAACTGAAACTACTTCTCTTCAACAATATTAAGAAGCTTGTGAGATATGTAAGAAATGTTTTGATAAAGCAAGTTTGGAAATATAATACTAAATTCTTGCATAATTTCTTTTTCTTCATTTAATAAAAAGTAAATTGCGTGTTCGTCTTTATGGTAGAAAAATTGTCTTTACTGTTTGATTTACCCTCGTATATGAGGAATATTAATCATATATGAGGAATGTTAATCTGCCTTTTATATTAGACTTTTTCATTATGTAAATAATCTTGAAAACTTCTGACATTTTGTGGCTATACTCTGTCCTCAAGTTTAAGGAGAAAGTTTAAATTTTTGCAAGGGGGTGGCAGGACATTTCTAAATTTCATTGTATCCTATAGACATTCCTATGGTTACTCTTCACTGTATTTACTACAAGAAAGAGATGTAATACTACTAAAATATCACAGTGACATTGTCATACCGCTCATTTTACTGTTTCTGTATTCTGGACTTTGAATCTACAATGAATTCTGCCTTTGTTCTTTGGCTTGTGGGTATTCATCACTCTCTTCCATTTTAAATATTTTAAACAAACAATCCCTGTTAACCTTTCAAATAATTGATATCTCAACTTCTGCTTTTAAATTATATTATCATATGAAATTGTATAAACAAACCTTATGAACATGTTGAAGAATACCTGAAGATGAACAGCCAAATGCAAATATATATATATTAGCATTAGCAAAAGCATATGGTGCAGGAAAGCAAGCTTATTTACCATCAGTCAAAAAAAAAAAAAAAAAAAAAGAGAACTGTTTCCCCTTTTACCCACCCATTCAATCCAAAAGTTTGTCTAGTTCAGCCTCAAATATATTTAAGTTGTCAACTTCCACAAGGATAGATGGAAGTTTGTTCCAGCAATCAACTACCTGCTGGCTAAAGGTAAATTTCACAAATCTATTCTACAAGCATCTTTCCTTGATTTGAATTTATGCCCCCTCAGGTGATTATTCTGAGCAAGAAGAAGAATCCCATCAGCATTGAGCATGCTCATACCATTCCAGGCTTTATACAATTCAATCAGATCACCTCGCAGGTGCCTAGTCTCCAGACACTGTAATTTGCAAAACTGGAGCCTTTCTTCATAAGAGCAACCCTTTGTTTCATTCACTAATCTTGTTGCCCTTCTCTGCACTCGCTCCAGCAGCTCTACATCTTTCCTAAAATGAGGCCTCCAGACCCTTATACAGTACTCAAGGTTTGGCCTGACTATTACCTTATACAAGAGGAAGGAGATAATCACCTCCGTATCCCTACTAGCAAATTTCCTATATATCATTGACAAGACCCGTGAGCTACTCTTGCAGCCCATCTGCACTGCTCAGAAAACTTCATATCTGACTGCACAATTACCCCCAGGTCTTTTTCATTCTCCACTACCCTCAGTATAGTCCTGCAAAGTTAGTATGTTCCTCTAGGGTTACTGCTACCCATATGCAATACTTTGCATTTGTCAAGGTTAAACTTCAGTTGACACCTCTCAGCCCACTCAGTTTTCCAAATCCTGTTGCAGTAACGTACCATCCTTACTGTTATTAACAGTCCTACCAACATTTGTATCATCTGGAAACTTGGACATTAAGCCTGATATACCTTCATCAATATCATTGATAAATACAGAAAACAATAATCAGCCCAACACAGATCCCTAGGGAACTCCACTAATAACATTGGTCCATGAAGAGCAGTGCCCATTGATTACCTCTCTCTGCCTTCTGCCACTGAACCATCTTTTTATCCTTTGTAGCAACTTGCTCTTAATGCCAAAACTTGAACAGTAGTCTTCCATGTGCAGTGGTGTCAAAAGCTTTCCTAAAATCCAAGTATGTATGTTGTAAGTTTTTGAAATAATTATGAAAACATGTGCAATTCACATTATATCCACAGTAATATTACAGCTGTTGTATTAAATTTTGCTCTGTGTATAAACAAGCACTCTTTGAATATGTCATTGCATACTATGACATTACAGCAGAATCAAACATTTATACTGTAACAGTCCAGCATAAGCTCTTACTGTTCAGAGTTTGCACAGTGCCATGCATGATATACAGAGAATGTTGAGTTTTCATAATAATAATTACATATAAAATTGTAATTTTACTTATATAATTGTTAACTATATTAAAAAAAAACCTTTTGTGTAGTGAATAAGTGTATTTACTATTTTATGTTTATTGATAAAGAAAATTCTGATAATTTATAAGTATGAAATTGAGTATGTAAATCAATGATTATATTTTTGTATGCTTTGAATATCAAAATGGTTGCATGTATTTTTAGTTGTAGTGAATTTCACAGGCCGACCGGGCTAGCCGGGTGGGTAAAGTGCCTGCCTGGCAACCCAAAGGTCGTGGGTTCGAATCCTGCCTCGGGCTTGGATCAAAGTACTGCAAAAACCTTGGGAGGTGCATTATGGCCACAGAAGCTGATGTGCCAACAACTACCCAAAAAAAAAAAAAAAAAAAGTGAATTTCACGTTCATCCAAATAGTGAAACTGTTTTTTTTTTTTGTATATATTGGTGTTTCAAAATTTAGAGTGCACACAACTCATCAAATTAGATCTTATTTATTGCTTCTTCATGTGAGAATTTCTGTTTTATGATTATTGCATGCTCATATAGGAAATTTGTATCATCTTGGTAAATTGCATGTTGCATGTTACTGCATTAAACATTTCAAGTAATTTTATGTGTTAGTCAGCATTGTGGAATGGGCATGACAAGACTGCATTTTAGTAGCCGTAAAGTTATATTTTTATTTTATTTTATTTTATTTTTTTGCCATCCTGCCTTGGTGTTTTAATTTTTTATTTTATTTTATTTTTTGTTTGTTTAATTACTTTTTATTTGTTTGTGTTCATTTGTTGATTTATAATGATAATTTATAGTATTTTTATTTATTTCTCATTCCATAGGTTCAGCAGTGCCTAGTGATGTACTGTTTAAGGATTTAAATTTTATTAAAAACCAAAAACAAAATATTACAAGAAGCTAAAACCAGTATTATCTACCCAATACTGCTTTAGTGAAAGAGAGAGAGCTTGTTTGTTCTGATGAGCCATTGAGCTATACTTTAATGATCAGAAGAAATGTTATTTTCAGTGGTTACTCTTAATGTTGCTTAAATTGCAAAATTAATGCCGAACTTAAAATAGAATTGAATTATAACATCGCGTACTATGATACTGATTTTAATCACAAACTTATGATCAAATTGTGACGGTTTCAACTTATATTTCTGGGAGGAAAAAAAAAAATTATTTTCAAAAATGTAAAAATAATTTCGCATGCCACTTTACTTGGAATTTGTTGTAAGTGTAGCAGAACCTCTTAAATGTGGTGCCGGTAAGACTTGAACCTTGCTGGATATTTTTCAACCTAGAGCTATACGGCTCTGATGGTAGCATAGTTCAGAGGTCATCAGCTAATGGCAGAAAGATCACCTCTCTTAATGTAGAAAAATTATTCCCTATTTTGAATATAATACTATGATACAGAATATAATACAGTGATACTTACAATAAATTTATAATGTCAAATATAATGTAGAGCTTCATATAGTGGGAACCTTTTTAGTTATTAAAATTTTTATTATTAAATATTATAGCTAAAAAAAAAAACTGTGTGTACCTGGTTTTTTTTAAAATAAATAAAACATCTTTTTATAAAAAAGTTGTTTTAAAATAGCATTAGCATTAGTAGAGGCATATGATGCAAGAAAGCAAGCTTATTCAGCATCAGCCAAAAAAAAAAAAAAAAAAAAAAAACAACCACTACTCCCATTTCACCCCTCCATTCGTTCGAAATACCTGTCCAGCTGAGCCTTAAATTTGTTTAGGCTATCAACTTCAACAACAAGCGATGGGAGTCTATTCCACAAACCAACTGCCCGCTGGCTAAAGGCAAATTTCCGCACATCTATCCGACATCCGTCCTTCCTCAATTTGAATTTATGCCCTCTCAGGTGATTATTCTGAGCAGGAGGAAGAATCCCATCGGCATTGAGCATGCTCAAGCCATTCAAAGCCTTATACACCTCTATCAGATCACCTCACCGATGCCTAGTCTCCAGGCTCTGTAATTTGCAAAACTTAAGCCTTTCTTCGTAAGAGCAACCCTTTGTTCCATTCACTAATCTTGTTGCCCTTCTCTGTACTCGTTCCAGCAGCTCTACATCCTTCTTGAAATGAGGCCTCCAGACCTGTATACAGTACTCAAGGTTTGGCCTGACTATTACTTTATACAAGAGGAAGGAGATAATCACCTCCGTATCCCTACTAGCAAATTTCCTATATATCATTGACAAGACACCATGAGCTACTCTTGCAGCTCGTCTGCACTGCTCAGAGAACTTCATATCTGCCTGCACAATCACCCCCAGGTCCTTTTCATTCTCTACCACTGTCAGCGTAGTACCACAGAGTTGATACGTTGATCTGGGGTTACTGTTTCCCATATGTAGTACTTTACATTTGTCAATGTTAAACTTCATTTGCCACCTCTCAGCCCATCTGCTCAACCTTTCCAGATCCTGTTGCAGCAGCATAGTATCAGTAGTGTCCTTAACAACTCTGCCAACCTTGGTATCGTCTGCAAACTTGGACATTAAGCCTGATACACCATCATCAATATCATTTATAAATACAGAAAACAACAATGGACCCAACACTGAACCCTGAGGAACTCCACTAATAACATTAGTCCACGTTGAGCAGTGTCCATTGATTACCACTCTCTGTCTTCTCCCACTCAACCATCCCTTCATGCATAGCAGCAATTTGCCTCCAATACTGCACTGCTCCAATATGTGCAGCAGTCTTCCATGTGCAACAGTACCAAAAGCCTTTCTAAGATCCAAATATATAATATCAAAGTTATTCCCTGCATCCAGTTCTTTTGTGACTACATCATAGTATCCAATCAAATTGGTCAGACAAGACCTGCCCTTAACAAAACCATGCTGTGTCTGAGCTATAACTGAATTCTTGTCCATATGATCCTGCAGTGCTTCTTTAACCAGTGGCTCCATTAATTTTCCTGGAACCGAAGTTAAACTAACAGGTCTATAATTACTTGTGTCAGCCTTTGATCCTCCTTTGTGAATTGGGGTTACATTTGCACATCTCCAGTCCATGGGTACCTCCCCTGAGTCCAAAGAAGCTCTCATAATTATGGCTAGTGGTTTGCTTACTTCCTTTGCTGCCTCCTTTAATATAACTGGATAGATCCCATCCACCCCGGGTGCCTTTTTTATGTTTATCCCCAACAATTTCTCCTCCACTTTCCTCTCAGTTATTAGAAAATAATCTAGCTCACTGCCAATGTTTACTTCACCTACGACATTCCCCTTCCTGAATAACTCCTCCTGTGTGAATGTAGATGCAAAATACTTGTTTAGATTGTTAGCCACCTGAGCTGGATCCTCAACTGTTGAACCATCAACATCCAGTGGACCAATCTGATTCATCCCTTTTCTTCTTGAGTTTAAATAGGTAAAGAACTCTTTTCTGTTTTTCTTTGCATCCTTTGCCAAGGATTTCTCATAATCTGCCTTTGCCTGCCTAATCTCCTTTGTGACTTGGTTACAGACCAACTTATATCTATCATAGGCTTCCATGTCACCCATTAATTTGTATGTATCCCATGCATTTTTCTTCTCTGCCATATGTCTCATTAGTTCTTCTGACAACCATTTAGGCCTGAACCTTGAACAATATTTCTTGGTTGGTATGTAAAGCCTGGTAGCTTCCAAGATTAGTTCCTTGAATGCTTCCCATTTTGAATTTGCTGTTGGTAACATCATCAGTTGGTCCCACTGTATAGAATTTAAATAATGTCTCAGACCATCATAGTCGCCTTTACGAAAGCAAAAACCCTTCCCTTTACCTCTGATGGTAGTTACCTCCTTGAGTAAATCCCACTTCAGCACACTGTGATCACTGCCACCCAGTGGTTCCTTTATCTGCAGATTCCTAATGCATGAAGAATCACTACTGATAATCAGATCAAGAGTATTACTCCCTCTAGTTGCCTCCTGAACATGCTGGTGTAGAAAACAATCATCCAATAAATCCACAAAAGCCTTGCTAGTGTGTGAGTGACCAACCCACAAATTCCAGTCAATATCTGGGAAATTAAAATCCCCCATTATAAGACTCTCTGATTTACTGGCCCATTCTATTTCCCTGTACAGTATCTTATTATACTCATCAGAGTCATTAGGCCTATAGCACACTCCTACTCTCAATTTTGATTTACCTATGCTTATGTCACACCAAACTGACTCGACACTGCCCTGTCCATCAATGTCGACTGGCTTCACTTCCTTGGATTTTATGTGTTTTTTAACTAATAGCATAACCCCTTCCCTCCTGTCCTGTCTATCCTTTCTATACACATTGTACTCCCCAAATTCCAGTTCTGCATTCCTTATATCTGTGTGACACCACGTCTCTAATATCCCAACAATATCTGCCTTTGATGTTTTGCGCATTATAGCCTAAGTTGCTAATGCACCAATAAAACCCAACCCTTTGATGTTTTGAGCAATACCTCAAATTCATCAAATTTATTTACTAAACTCCTAGCATTGGTGTACACGCAAGTATACATGCACCTGTTCTCTTTCTTAGCTACCCTAACACAACCCATGTGTTTACTTGTACCCCAATGATTCCCAGCAGTCTCTGAAATATCCTGCATCTTATTTTCCAGGCTGCGGCTCATTCCAATAGAAGCAGTGCAAGAATCACTTTCACCTCTGCCAGTGGCTACTGTTAATCTATTAGTCCTTGTATCCCCCCAATCTAGCAGTTTTTTGACCCACTTAACACTGCCTCGATAGCATCAGCAAACATTCTTGCACCCTTTCTATTTAAGTGTATCCCATCCCTGTAGAAGCAATCTCTCCTGTTAACAAGTACATTCCAGGCTGAAAAAAATTCTACCCCTTGAGCCTTGCTCAAGGGGTAGAATTTTTAGAATAATTATGAAAAGATGTTTTAAAACATAAAATAAAACATCTTTTGTACGTACAAAAGATGTTTTATTTTATGTGAAATCATCCGTGGCTTGGATGAGGTTAAAGGGTTTTAGGAATGAAAAAAATATGAGCATGTTTAACGTTGTAAAACTTTTTTTTTTTTTTTTTTTTGACAATTTCATCAACTTGAGGTTGCAATACATCTTCAATAGGTAAATTACTTACAATGGGTTTGTGATAGCTAAAATAGGAAACGGTGTTCAGTTAATCAACAATGAATAGAAACTTATGAAGAGCTTATTGCTTAGCTAATAAACTTAGTGAAATCCATTTGTAGAATAGTATGATATCACAATCAAACTGCAGGAAGTGAAATATTTTTTTATTCCTAAACAATAATTCTGCATTTCATTTTAGAACCAAAGTTTGTAATGTTTTATGCTCACGCCTGCTACTTACTCTACTGAATCAATGTTAATTACTGATTGATTGATTGATTTTATTACTATTATTATTATTATTAATATCCATATGATGCAAGGAAGCCTGAGGCTTATGCTGCACCAGGAAAAAAAAAAAAAAAAAAAGTTCCCGAGTAACCCTGAGTTACCCTGAGAGAGAGAGAGAGAGAGAAAGTAGAAGGGAATCACCAAGAAAGAGAAGAATGATGATATCCAGCTCTGGACCCTGGGTGTGCCAAGCCCATACTCACCAGATGTGAGCCCCCGGGGTTTTTTGGGTTTATTGGCGCAAAAACTAATTACTGATGTAGGAGAAGAGAGGCGTAGCAGGAGCAGATAAGCCAGTTCAACTTCAGAGACTAGTTGGGAGTGACATAAGTGTTTCCATCTCTCGAATTTTCATTACCAATCAGTTTTACATCAGTCCGAAAAATTTAGTAGGTGCCATCAAAGATATTTTCACATCAATGAACTAGAAGAACCTTTAAAAAAAATGACTGGATCAATTGAAAGTATATTTAAATATCCATATATAGATATGGTCATTAATGATTATAGAATTAATCCTTATGAAATTTTAATAATGATGCACTTTCTCAGCCCTTTCATTATTTTGATATTGATTAGTTTTATGAATAAGATTGTCTTAAGATAAATTATTATTTTTATATATTGTTCAGAATGATTTTTTATCTTCATTTAAATAAATAGTCTATATTGTGTGGTGTTAGATACATGGGTTGTGCTGCACATTTCAAATCCATTGTTCAAATTAAATTGAATTTAACAGAAATCACCCAAGAGTAGAGCTGCAAAGAAAGAAAGTTCAAAGTAGTGGGAGAGTTGTGGCTTAGGAGAGAACTGTTGGGGGAATGGGGAGTCTCAAATAAATCCAGCCTAACAAAATGAGCTCATTTTCAGTGTTTGCCGACTATCTGTAAGAAGACACGAGAAGCCAAGAAAGAAGCCTTTGTGTGTTTGTTGCAAAGAGTGTGCACAAATTTGGCACCAACGAAGTGTTCTGATGGGTGGTTATGGGAGCTTGAAAATAGTGTGAATGCCCTTGAAAGAATTAAAATGAGATCCATCAATCTCTCAGTTACCCAACTCAATGTCAGAGCTGACACATTTGCATCAGGCAACACTACTACAGTCCCCAGGGCAGAATGTGCTGGTTCCACAGGAGGTAATTATTGTTAATCATTCTGTTATCAGTGAAACAGGAAATATATTATGCTAAAAGGATAGGTAAAATAGGACCACCATCTGCAAGGGGCAAAGTGAAATGATGCTGTAAATAAATTTGATATTTATGAAGTTCTGATTAAGTCAACTTTACGGGCACAAAAAGTGTTCTTGTTGTACCTGTTGTCATTAATGATATTCAGGGTAGGAGATCTGAAGGCTTACTTAACAAATGCAGGCAACGTTGGGAAAAGTTGTGAGTTAAGATTAAATTTGAAAGTGTCTTCACTTCTGCTCAGACAGTACAGGAGAGAGTACATGCTGAGAGCCATTTCTATCAATTTGTACCTGGAGAGACTGTGTGAGGATCATGGGTAGAATTTTCTCAGCATGGCCTGTGCTTGTTTACAAAAGAGACTGATTTTACAGGGATGGGATAAACTTAAATAGAAAGGGTGTCGGATTTGTTTGGCTAATGCTATTGAGACACTGTTAGGTGGATCACAAAAATGCTGGATTGCTGGTGCGGGGGATACACATAGTAATAGATTACAATAGCTGCAAGCAGAAGTGAAAGTGATTTTTAAACTGCTTCTATTGGAATGAGCTGTAGCTTGGAATACAAGGTGCTGGCTGGGATGCATCATTGAACAAGTGTTGGGATATATTGGCAGTGTTTGGATAACTAAGAGTAAGAACAGGTGCATATATACTTGCATATACACTAATACTAGGCACATTGTAAATAAATTTGATATTTATGAAGTTCTGATTAAGTCAACAAATGCAGACATTATGGGGATATCGGAGATGTGTTATCATTAATGATATTCAGGGTAGGAGATCTGAAGACTTACTTAACAAATACAGGCAGTGTTGGGAAACGTTGTGAGTTAAGATTAAATTTGAAAGTGTCGTCACTTCTGCTCAGACAATACAGGAGGGAGTACATGCTGAGAGCCATTTCTATCAATCTGTACCTGGAGAGACTGTGTGAGGATCATGGGTAGAATTATCTCAGCATGGCCTGTGATGGTCACACATAATGGATGCAGAATATGTGGAGTACAGAAAGAAGAGACAGGATGGGGGAAAGGTATGCTCTTCATTAAGAAACATTAAATGTAAGGCAGTGAATCCAGTCAACCTGAGTGGCCTGTGCAATGTTGAGTCAGATTGGTGTGACATAAGCACTGCGAAAATGAAAATGACAGTATGAGAGTGCTATAGACTTTTTTGAGTGTGATGAGTATAAAAAACATCTATACAGAGAAATAGATTGGACCAGTAAATCAGAATGTCTTATATTGTGAAAGTTTATCTTTCCAGATATTGATTGGAGCTTGTGGGTTGGTCACTTATATGTACTAGCAAGAATTTTGTGAATATATTGGATAGAGGGAGCTGACTCTATTTAAAAATAAGCGATAAGTGTTTGCCTTCTTATTTACCTAATTGTTATTTTATATAGTACTTTGTACGTAGTCTTATAGTTATTGTTACGCTGGTTATTTTTATTTTTAATTTAGTTAAAAAGTTTCAGTAGATTACTACTTAATATATGTAAAACCGTTATTTCATTCAAATCTTGCAGCCATTGTTTTTGTATAGAGTAGTAGGGAATTCAAATTTTTAATTGTGATAACTAGGCAGCTCTTACGTATAATTATGTAGTGTAATACGCATCACTGCATTTTGGATTCTATTAGATAGCATAGTAATGGCAATTTTATTTAATTAAATTTATTGATCTTATTAATTTAAAATATCATGCCCCACACCAGAGCAGCAAAGCAACCGCACAAAGTGGCAGGAGTGCTGTAACTCGGGGGAGAACTGAGGGGGGAAATTCTCCAATGCATTACAGCCTAAAAAAATGTGCAACTTGTGAAATGTTTGCCGAACTCTCTGGAACAGAACATGATCTAGCCAAGAAGGATGTCTTTGTGTGTGCCAGGTGCAGAGAGTGTCTAGAAATTAGGCATCAACTCAGCATTCTACTGGGCGTCTATGAGAGCTTGAGGTGTAGGGTAGATGCCCTCGAAGAAATTAATATGAGGGGCCCGTCAGCTCTCAGCTGCCCAACTCAATGCCAGAGCTCACTCCTAGGCATCAGGCAACACAGCGGCAACCTCCAAGGCAGAATGCGCTGGTCCCAAAGGAACTAGTTATTGTTGGTGACTCTATTGTCAGGGAGATGGGGAATATATTGTGTAAAAAAGATAGATGAAACAGGACCAGGGTATGTCTGCCAGGGGCAAAAGTTGATGACGTTGTAAAGCATATATCATCTTTTAAGGGCACAAAAGGTGATATTGTTGTACACGTTGGCACCAATGACATTAAGAGTAGGAGATCTGCAGATTTACTTAACAAGTACAGGTCAGTGTTGCAAAAAAGTCAGGAGTCAGGGTTATTGATCTGATTGAGGTGTATAAGGCCTTGAATGGATTGAGCACGCTGAATTCTGATGGGATCTTTCCACTTGTTCAGATTATACCTAAGGAGGCATAAATTAAGAAAAGACAGATGTAGAATAGATGTACGGAAATTTGCCTTTAGCCAGCGGGTGGTTAATTGCTGGAACTGTCGTTGTGGAAGTTGATAGGTTAAATAAATTTAAGGAGGAACTGAACAGGCATTTGGAGGGAATGGTGTGATTTTTTGTTAATTTTTGGCTGATGCTGCATAAGCTCATACACTTGCTTTCTTGCATCACATGTCACTACTACTACTAACTTTTTACAACAGCAGCATGTTAGAGAGGCCACAAAAGAAAGCAGGTTATCCCTATATCATTCTGGTGATCAGAAGCAATTGTTTGAATATGCGGGTAAAAGAATATCTGGGTGGTAGTTCTCACATTGTACTCCTGTGGAATTTCCAGCAAAGAGTTCCTTACTTATATTCTCTTACTTATGCCTCAGCTGAGGCGTAGAATTCCTTACAATCTATATAATATTGGTGTAGATACACCATAGATAACTCTTAAGAAACTACAAGTAGTACGAGGGGCATCATCTGCTCTGTATCTCATATTGTGCCCTTCCTTCCCAATGAGTTGCCGTGGCATTGTACTAGCTCGAATAAGTAACGCTTCACTAATAGAAAAGACTATTGTTATTTATTCTCAGTGAGTACTACCACCCAGACGGCACCGTTTCTAAGCTATTGGCCTATCATTGGTGGGTGGGCGGGTGGGTGGGCAGGTACCCTGGTATTGCAGACATTATAACCCAGTTGTGAAGATAATCACAATATATGAGAGATGAAACTCTTACTCTTAATTTATTATGCCTTGTTGTGTTTAGTTATTTTTAAATATTATATTAACAATAGAAGGAAGGGGTTGAACCACATTAGGCCACTTGTTATCAATTGTTTAACTGTGGATGCTCAGGTTGCTTACGCCATAGGCTTCCTTGCACCATGTGGCCATTGCTAATACCAATCCTAATAGGTATTTCGCTTGTACATTCACAAATAGGAATTCTTTAAGGAGGGGATGCCAGAAGTTTACAGACTAACATGGAGCTAAATGATTTTGTGATAACAGAGAACATCATAGTATCAAATTTTATGTTTCCTCTGAAAGCGGAATAGAAATTACTGAAGTTAAAAATAAAAAATATGCCTGAGGTGTGTGGATCTTTTTATGATTTTATGTTTGTATGATTTTTCCATCACTGAATATAAAAAATTATATTAAGGGAGGCAGCAAAGGAGTTAAGCAAAACCTTTAGCTGTTAACTTTAAGGGTATTATTTGGTTCTAGGGAAGGAATCTTAAAAATGAAAGATATGGGAATGTATCCCCAATTCACAGAGGATGATCAGAAGGTGATATGAGTAATTAGAGACCTGTTACCTTAATATCTGTTGTACTGAAAATAAAGGAGTCACTGGTTAATGAAGTAATGCAGAACCATCTTGCCAGGAATGCAGTTATACTGTAGTTGCAGCATTGAATTTTTAAGAGGCAGTATTGTCTAACCAATTTGATTGGATTCTCTAATGCTGTTCAGCAATCATATACACTGAGTGTACAGAAATCATGAGATACCTACCTATTAATGGATAGGCCCACCTTTTGCCTGGATAAGGGCAGTCACACAGTGTGCCATTGAGTCCACTAGTTCACAGAAGTGTTCTACAGGTATTTCCATCCATCCATTCTTGCTGCACCTCTGTCCATAATTCTGTCACATTCCTAGGTCAAAGATCCAAAGCTTGAATGGACCTTTCCACTGCATCTCCCAAAGATGCCCTACAGGGCTCATATCCAGTGAACAGAGAGATCATTCCATGGTTGTAAAATCTGCAGAATGCTCTTTGAACCATGTTCTAGTCACCACAGGTTACATAACCTTGACCATTCAGAGATGCGTCTAGACCAGAGGTGCATTGCTAAAAAAAATAGTACCGTAACTCTCGTTCTCGAGAAGACTATGATAACGCCACATTGACTGTACAGTAACTGAATCAGACTTCAGACTCAGACTCACTGTTCATAGAACAACCAGTTCTAGCGTTCAGCTGATGGCTAATCAAAATTCAGCATTTGCACCCATCACAGTATATCTCATTTGTTGGATCTCTTTATCTAACACATTTTACTTTAGTAAGAAATGTTCAAGTTTCATTGCAAAATTTATATTTTTGTTTTTAAATAAATTTTTAAAGAAATCTATTAATTTTAAAGATTACTATTAATATATATTTTTAGTAGCAGTGGGTGAAATAGATATTTCTTCTTCTCCTTTGATTATGCCATTGTTTCATAATATTAGGTGTATAAATTTAATGATTTTCTATTATGACATTTAGAAAAAAATACCGGAACGTTGTTCCGGTGCATTCCGGCCGGAATACACCACTGGTCTAATGTTCCAGAGGTTGCATTTGCGTGTGCCAGTTGAACATGCCCCAGTCCATTATCGACCATCCCTCTGCCTGAAAAGTTCCTTGTTGACATGAGACGTGCATAGTTTTGTGTGGTTTCTGTCAGATACGCTCCCTCTCATCTTCTCAAAATAACTAGAAATGAGACTCATCGGACCAGGAGACCTGTCTCCAATCATCCAAGGTCTGGTGCTGGTGTGCTTTCGCCCAGCTGAGGCGTAGAGTTCTGTGTTGTGGTGTTAGCAATGGGACTCTGGTGGATCATCAGTTCCCATAACCTTGGTGTATACATTTCTGGCAATTCCTTCATTGAAGTCGGCGGTGATTTGTGCCACTGTTGCTCTCCGTTTCGCAGAAACAATGCAAGACAGACATTGGTGGCTACGTTCATCCACCACCTTTCTCTACCCACGGTGCTGTCCATGATGAGTTGTTATTCCAGATACACCCTTGATACTGTTGAACAGGGATAGTGCAATTTCTGTAACACTGCCACGATAGAGCGACCCATGAATTGGGCACCCACTAACATCCCTCTTTCAAAGTTGGTTAACTCATCATGTTTATCCATACTGACATCAAATTACCATCTATGTGAATGCAGTGATGCGGTGTACCTATATAGCTGCCAAGTGGTGGATTCGTACACTAGCGAGAAGGGTGACAGCGTCTCTTTGCCCAGGAACCAGGTATCCCATGAATTCTGCCATTTCAATGTACTAATGATACAGTAACAAAGAAACTAGATGTAAAAAAATAATTTTGAAATTATATACTTGGATTGTGGGAAGCTTTTCATAATGTTGCACGTTAAAGACTGCTGTGAAAATTGGAGCAATGTGGCATTAAGGATAAACTATAGAGTTCTATAGTTTATCCTTAATAAATATAAACTTAAGAGTTCTTATCTTTTACCCCAACTGGACGTATTATCTAGATGTTCTGGGGGCAAAGACGTTTCACGCGAGCGGGTAGCTAATATCAGGGAAGAGAGCCTAAAAAACTTCAAGGGTTGTGTTAGGATTGTTAAATATACAAGAACAGTAAATCTTAATTGTTTATACAGTAACGTTAGAAGTGTCGTCAATAAAATGAGCGAATTCGAACTGCTGGTTAAAACAAGTAACACGGAAATAATAGGGCTTACAGAGATGTGGTGCCACCCGGAATTTGGGGATGATGATGAGTTTCAGTACGGCTTGTATAATGTATTTAGGAAGGATAGATTAGATAGAAGGGGTGGTGGGGTAATGCTTCTTATCAGAAGCAGCCTGAGTGCAACGATAGCTTTCCCGGATTCAGACATTTCACATGCTAGTATAGAGTCTGTATGGTGTGAGATAGTTGGAAACAAAGGTATAATGCGAGTAGGAGTAATCTGCAGACCAGGTGATTGTGAAGATTATGACAAAAGCCTCTACATGCAAATGGAATGGGCAAGTAAGCGTCAATGCCTTATTATGGGTGATTTCAATTTGCCTCTAATTGATTGGAGTAAATGGGAAGGAAACTCGACATGGGGAACAAAATTTTTAAATCAACTAGATGACTGTTATTTGTATCAGCATGTCAGGGAAAGTACTAGAGAAAAGAATATCCTAGACCTCATCATCACACATGAATCAGATGACATAACAGGGCTGACAGTAGAGGAACCAGTAGCAGGAAGTGATCACGGAGTTCTACGGTGAATGATGACGAGAGAGGTAGCAGAAGTAAAAGGCAAAGGAATGGGTTTTAATATCAGAAAAGGAAATTACGATGCCTTAAGGTACTGCATGGCCTCTATTAACTGGGTAGATATCGCGCAGAGAATGAATACAATTGAACTGTGGTACGCTTTTAAAACATTAATCACAGATGCCTTGAATGCCTACATCCCATTAAAAAAATACTCCACGAGAAGGGTTCCAAGTTGGATGAATAGTGAAGTTGCCGCATTACTTGAGCAGAAAAAGGTGGTATGGAAAGGTTACAGAGCAATAAAAAGTACTGAAGCCTATAACAGCTACAAGGTGATGTGTAATAGAGCCACAGAAAAGGTTCGACAGGCAAAGGCAGTTTATGAGAAATCGCTAACAAACAGAGCAAAGAGGGGGGATAAAGAATTCTTCACATATATAAATGCCAAGAAGAGCAGGACAAACCAGATCGGAGACCTTTACGTAAGGGAAAAGGGATAGTAATAAATACACCAGCTGCCATTGCAGATGAACTCAACAGTTATTTTGCATCGATATTTACAAATGAAAAGCCTTTGTGGCAATGGGAAATTGTGGGAGCGAAGTTAAAAAATATGTAATTAATGATATTGAAATTTCGCAAGATTATTTAATGAAAAAACTTTCGAGCCTACAGACCAGTAAGGCTTCTGGAGTTGATGGAATATACCCTATAATCTTAAGAGAGGCGGCAAGCGAGTGCATTGAACCATTGAGGCTAATTATGCGAGCATCACTGGACTCTGGTGGAGATTCCCTTGGATTGGAGAAGTGCAAATGTATCTCCCATACATAAGGATGGCTCTAAAAGTGAAGTTGGAAATTATCGACCTGTCAGTCTGACTTCAGTAGTAGGGAAAATCATGGAGGCAATGATCAGGGGTGGAATTGAGGATCATTTGGATCGAATTGAAATTCTCAAGGATACTCAGCATGGTTTTGTAAAGGGAAAATCATGTTTAACAAATCTGGTTCGCTATTTCGAAAGGGTCACTCACGAGCTGGATTTAGGGAATAATTTCGACATTGTTTATTTAGATTTCAGCAAAGCTTTTGACTCAGTGCCACATGAGCGGTTGCTTTATAAGCTGGAACAGGTTGGAATCACTGGGAAAATCCTTAGATGGATAGAAGGATGGCTTCAGGGCAGGAGGCAGAGGGTTGTGATAAATGGCTATTCCTCAGATTGGGTTGATGTAAGAAGTGGGGTTCCCCAAGGATCAGTATTAGGACCACTGTTGTTTTTAATTTTCATAAACGATATTGATGAAGGGATAGAGGGCGTGATGTCTAAATTTGCAGATGATGTTAAAATTGGTAGAGTAGTTAATGATCACTGTCAAGCTGAGCTTCTTCAGAGAGACCTAGATAGACTTCAGGAATGGTCAGAAAAATGGCAGCTGTGCTTTAATCCAACAAAGTGTTACACCTGGGAAACAGTAATCCCAAAAAAACTTATTCACTTGGTGGAGTTCAACTAAACCCAGTACTGGAGGAAAGGCACTTGGGTGTTACGATACGGTCAGACATGAAATTCTCTGAACATTGTAAACAGGTTGCAAGGAAGGCCCATGGTGTCCTATCGATGATCTATTGAACTTTTGCAAGTAGAGATAGGGACGTGATAATCCCATTATATAAGGCTTATGTTAGACCACACTTGGAATACTGTGTTCAAATATGGAGACCGCACCTAAAGAAAGACATCGAGCTTCTTGAAAGGGTGCAAAGAAGGGTAACTCGCCTTGTGAGATCGGCAAAAGGGCGTCCTCATGAAGAAAGACTTCGAATATGTGGGTTGCAGAGTTTGGAAACTAGACACCTTAGAGGAGATTTGATTGAGGTGTTTAAGGCTCTGAGAGGCATCAGTAAAATGAATGAGGACAAAATTTTCAAGATTATAAATGATGCTAGAACTAGGGGACATAAATTCAAGTTATGGGGGGAAATGTTTAGATTGGACTGCAGGAAGTTTTATTTTAGCCAGCGAGTTATAAATTACTGGAATAATTGCCTTCATGGGTGGTAGAGGCCGACAGTTTGGGGAAATTCAAAGGTCATCTGGATAGTACTTTCGGGTAAGGGAAGCACATAGGATGATAGGTTTAATTTCCTTTTTATTTATTTTTTATTTTAATTTTTTTTATTTATTAATTAATTAATACTATTTAGTTTATTTATTTTTTATTTTAATTTTTTTTATTTATTAATTAATTAATACTATTTAGTTTATTTTTTTTTTTTTTTGTTTTTATCATTGTTTTGTTTGGATTTTTTTTTTTTTTTTTTGGCTGGTGCAGCATAAGCCATAGGCTTTCTTGCACCATGCAGCCATTACTAATACTAACTATGATTAAGTGATGGTTGAGTAGGAGAAGACAGAGTGGTTAGTAATGGACACTGCTTTCCATGGAATAATGTTATTAGTGGAGTCCTCCAGAGTTCGTTCCTGGACCCATTGTTGTCTACATTGATATTTATGAAGGTATGTTGGCTTAATGTGTAAATTTGTAGATCACACAAAGGTTGGCATGGTGGTAATAATCAAGGTAAGCTACTGCAGCAGGACCTAGAAAAATTAGGCCTATGTGCCATGAAATGGGAATTGAAGTTTAGCATTGACAAATGCAAGGTACTACATATGAGTAGCAGTGATCCCAGATTAACCTACCATCTATGTGGTACTGCACTCAGATTAGTAGAAAATGAAAAAGACTTGAGGGTAATTTTGCAGTCAGATAAAAAGTTCTCTATGCAGTATTCAGTGCAGATGGGTTGCCAGGAAAACATTTGTCGTTTTGTCAGTGATATACAGGAACTTTGGTAGCACGGATGAAGAGGTGATTATTCCATTGTTCAAGAAAATTATTAGGTGATATGTTGATTACTGCATACAGGTCTGGAGTCCTCATTTTTGGAAGGATGCAGAGCTGCTAGAATGATTGCCGAGAAGGGCAATGAGATTTGTGAAGGGAACAAAAGAAAGTCTTACCAAAAAAGTATAGATATTAGAATTGATATTAATAGTGGCAAATGTTGCAGGAAAGCAAACTAGCAAACTTATATGGCATCAGTCAAAAAATAAAAAATTATAATAATAGATAAGTAAAATTCCGATTTCATCTATCCAACCCATCAGCATTGAGTTTACTCAAACCATTCAAAGTCTTAAACACCTCAATCATATCACCTCACAGGTACGTAGTCTCCAGATGCTGAAATTTTCACAACATTTTTTGATAAGAGCACTCCTTTTAGCATTAGCATTAGTAGAGGCATTTGATGCAAGAAAGCAAGCTTATGCAGCATCAGCCAAAAAAAAAAAAAAAAAGTAACATAAATAAATAAAAATAACCACTTCCACTTCACCCCTCTGTTCGTTCGAAATACCTGTCCAGATGAGCCTTAAACTTATTTAGGCTATCAACTTCCATGACAAGGGATGGAAGTCTGTTCCACCTTCCAACCACCCGCTGGCTAAAGGCAAATTTCCGCACATCTATCCTACATCTGTCTTTCCTCAATTTGAATTTATGCCCTCTCAGGTGATTATTCTGAGCAAAAGGAAGAATACCATCAGCATTGAGCATGCTCAAACCATTCAAGGCTTTGTACACCTCTATCAGAGGGCCGACCGGGCTAGCCGAGTGGG
Organism: Mastigoproctus giganteus; assembly: GCF_048544385.1. NCBI lineage: Eukaryota > Metazoa > Arthropoda > Arachnida > Uropygi > Thelyphonidae > Mastigoproctus > Mastigoproctus giganteus. The sequence goes on from NC_143583.1 coordinate 222,309,799, forward strand.
TAAAGTACCTGCCCGGCAACCCAAAGGTCGCGGGTTCGATTCCCGCCTCGGGCTTGGATCAAAGTACTGCAAAAACCTTGGGAGGTGCAATATGGCCACAGAAGCCGATGCGCCAACAACTACCAAATCAAATCAATCAATCACCTCTATCAGATCACCTCGCTGGTGCCTAGTTTCCAGACACTGTAATTCGCAAAACTTAAGCCTTTCTTCGTAAGAGCACCCCTTTTTCCCATTCACCAATCTTGTTGCCCTTCTCTGTACTCGTTCCAGCAGCTCTACATCCTTCTTGAAATGAGGCCTCCAGGCCTTTATACAGTACTCTAGGTGTGGCCTGACCATTGCCTTATACAAGGGAATAATCACCTCCTTATCCCTGCTAGAAAAATTCCTATATATCATTGACAATACACCATGAGCTACTCTTGCAGCCCGTCTGCACTGCTCAGAGAACTTCATATCTGCCTGCACAACCACCCCCAGGTCCCTTTCATTCTCTACCACAGAGTTGATACTTTGCTCTGGGGTTGCTGTTTCCCATATGTAGTACTTTACATTTGTCAATGTTAAACTTCATTTGCCACCTCGAAGCCCATCTGCTCAACCTTTCCAAATCCTGTTGCAGCAGCATAGTGTCAGTAGTGTCCTTGACAACCCTGCCAACCTTCGTATCATCTGCAAACTTGGACATTAAGCCTGATATACCATCATCAATATCATTTATAAATACAGAAAACAATAAAGGACCCAATACTGAACCCTGAGGGACTCCACTAATAACATTAGTCCATGATGAGCAGTGTCCATTGATTACCACTCTCTGTCTTCTCCCCCTCAACCACCCCTTTATCCATATTTGCCTCCAATGCCACACTGCTCCAATTTGTGCAGCAGTCTTCCAAGATCCAAGTATATAATATCAAAGTTATTCCCTGCATCCAGTTCTTTTGTGACTGCATCATAGTATCCAATCAAATTGGTCAGGCAAGACTTCCCCTTAACAAAACCATGCTGTGTCCTAGCTATAACTGAAGTTATAGCTAGGACTTTTGTTGCCCTCACCATCCTTGTTTGCCCTTCCCTATACCTATTCCAACTTCTCTACATCCTTCCTACAAAAAGTGCTCCAGACCTGTGTGCAGTACTCAAGATGTGGCCTAACCATTGCTTTATACAATGAGATAATCATCTCCTTATACCTACTATTTCCTGTATACCGTTGTACGAAACACCATGAGCTGTCCTGACAGCCTTTTTCTATACTGCCTCAAAGCACTTCATATCAGGCTACAAAATTACCACCATCCCCAAGTCATTTTCATTTTCCACTACCCTGATGTAGTAGCATACAGCTGATACATTAATCTCCACTTATGATACCCTTATTCAGTATGTTGTATTTGTCAATGTTAAACTTCAGTCACTATTGCTCAGCCCATCTGCCTAATTTTTCTTGTTGCAGCAGCATACCTTCATTATTATTATTAACCACCCCACCAACTTTTTTGTCCTCTGCAAACTTAAACATTAAATCTGATATACTCTCATCAATATCATTAATAAATATTGAAAATAGCAACAATGTGCCTAGCACTGAACCTTAGGGGATTTCACTAATAACATTAATCCATGAAGAGCAGTCCTCATTGCTAAGCACTCTGTCTTATTCCATTCAACTGCCCCCTTATTCATAGCTATAAATTTCCTTTAATACCACATTGCTCCAATTTATACAGCAGTCTTTTATGTGAATGGTAGTGTTAAAACTTTACTGAAATTTAAGTATATGATATCAAAATTATTTTTTGCATATAGTTCCTTTGTGACTGCAAAACACTAACCATAATTACGGCTAAGAGCTTGCCTTTTTCTGCCTCCCTTAATATAACTGGATAGATCCCATCCACTACAAGTGCCTTTTTTATCTTTAACTTTAACAATTTCTCTTCAACTTTCCTCACAGTTATCACAAGTCATTCATCTACCTGTTAGAGTTTGATAAACTTCTGCCATCACTCTCCCAAAAGAAATCCTCATATGAATGTATTTTAAAAATACCTACTTAGCCTATCAGCAATCATATCAGGATCATTAACAGTTAAACCATCAACATCAAGTGGACCAATGTTAATCCCTTCCTTCTCTTGCAAGTAAGAAGTCTTTTTTGCTTTGCTTGGAATTCTTTGCCAGAAACTTCTTGTAATCTGTATTGGCTTGCCTTAACTTCTCTGATTTTATTGCAGCCTACAATAGTCTTCTGTATCATCAGATAATTTATAGGTTATGTGCATCCCATGCATTTTTAATCTCTGCCATGTGTCTCAGTAATTCATCTGACATGCATTTAACTCTAAGCCTTGAACAATATTTCTTATTTGACATGAAAAGCCTAGTAGCTTCTCTGATTATTTCCGTGAATGCCTCTCATTTAGAATTTGTTTTGGCAATAACATTAATTGGTCCCACTGTATAGAATCTAAAAACTGTCTGAGACCTCCGTGGTCTCTTTTACGAAAGCAAAACCCCTTCCCTTTACCTTTGATAGGCTAACATCTTTAAATAAATCCCACATTAGTATTGGTAATAGCATATGATGCTAGAAGGCAAGCTTATATGGTGCCTCTGTAGCCAGGTGGGCAGGAGCGGCAGTGCGTAGCACACGCTTTACGATTAGACAAGGGTTCGAGTCTGTGACCACCAAATACGGAGGATGCGGAAAGGTCAGGGAATGACCACCGCATATCCCCCGAGCAATATAGCCTTAGTTGCTAATGCTCCTAAAAACCAAATAACAGCAAGCTTATACAGCATCAGCCACAAAAAAAAAAAAAAAAAACATTTCATCATTTATTCACTCCAAAAGTTTGTCCAGTCTTCTTCTTTGAATGTATTTAAGCTTCCGTAATGACAGATGGAAGTTTGTTTTAGCAGTCTACCACTCAGAGCCAGAACTACGATGGGGTGTGTGCAGGGCGCCAGTTTAAGGGTGCACTGGATCAGTTATATATCTTAAAATTACTTCATTTTTGATTTCATTACAATCAGACCTGTGTTTAATGAACTTCTTTATAGCGAATTTTTTTTTAATTCCTTTTGGTAATTACATTTAAAATAGTTTCAGTAGAATGAAGAAAATTTCCATAAAGCTAACAGATTACGAGAGACTTAACTTTTGTACAAATTGTTCTTACCACTGGCCTTTAGGCAATTTAAGCAATTAGAAAGCCCAAATTAAGGGTTAAAGGGATTACCATTCCATAATGTAATTGGTGCCCAATAAAACCCATATAGCCAGTCAAAAGATTAAGGCATATTCCTGACACAGATTATATCTTCTGGTCAACTTGTGTTCTTTGTTTAAAATAAAAATGAAAATTTTATTAAAGAAAATATTGCATTATATTTGTACATGCTACATCTGATTCCACAAAAATTTTAGAGTGAAAAAAAATTATGAATTTGAGATTTGTAATCACTTACTGAAAAAAAAAAAAAACATCAGGGAGGAACAGTGTTTTAGAAATTTTGAAAATAACAAAGAAACTCCAATTACAAATTTCTATAAAGCAGGGATTGTTTTGTGATGTCACCCCTCTGAGCTTTTTGGTTTGTCCTACAGTGCTAGCCAGTTGGTGAGTATTTTGCTTGAATTACACAAGTGTTCAAGTGTGCTTGTTAAAAGAAACAAAAATGTAATTCAAATTTTGTTATTCTGACTGCCTTCAAGAATTTCTCAATTCAGGTATTCACGCACAGGGAAACCTCCTACAGAATCACACAGGATCCCCAGACATCAGCATAAAATTTTTATTTTATTTATTTTTTCTTTTTTACTCTTTTTCTCTTTGCTCTCTCTGCTTTAATGTAGTTCTCTTTTTTCTCTCTGCATTAGTGTATGTTTTTCATGTTCTGCACTAGTGTAGCTGCTGTATTTTTTTTTTTTTTTTTTTTTACACCACAGGATTTTTTCTCTCTCTATCTCTCTCTCTCTCTCTCTCTCTCTTCATCTTCTTCTCCCCCCCCCCTCTGGAATGGGCTCCTAGAGCAATTTGCTCACCATTTGGCAACATCAGGTGAGTCAGAGTCTCAAATTGAGACAGCACGAGTTTCTCCTTGTTAAATGTTTTGTGTAATTTTTTGAGCAGAACATTTTCCCTGTTAAAATACTTCTTTATACTACAGAAATGCAGATTGTGAGCAAAATCCTATTTAAAATAACATATTGTCAAGTTTGGCAGTCACATAGCTCGACAATGAACAATCGGCTACAATGAAATGGGTTTTCAAACACCACATAAAGGGTTTTTTTCACAGATAAAAAATTTGTAACTGTAAATTATTTTCAAAAGTATTACAATACTGTATGTGCAATAAAACATGTAGAATATAATAACTTACTAAAAAAAATTTAGCATTCCCCTTGTTAAATTTTTCCAATTCGACCACTAAGTATATTGTGTAAAATAGTAAATGGTAATTACTAAAATATCGCTGTGTTAATAAACTGAATTTATTTCAATTTGTACATATGCCTGAATGAAACAATTTTTTTTTAATATGCCGTTCTTGAATTCTAGACTACATGTCTAGAATAAACAATGTTATTTATTTAGCAGTGGAACTAAATAAATTTGGAACAGAATTTCAAAAGAAGAAATTAAGGGAGGAAGAAGCAAAGAAATTGTCAAATAATTTTCAAAAATGGTTTCCGCCAGGGAGTCCACTGACCACAATAAAGAAAAACCTGCTAGTTGCAATACAGTCATTCCTGAAGCTGAAGGAACTTGTAGCAAAAGAGAGGCACATAATTCTGAAAATGACCAAAATACTGAGTTTGACTATGAGTCATCTCAGAGTGTAAAAAATGAAAATAATGAGAATAATAATAATCATATTATGCTGAACTTAAATAATCCCCCATTTTATCAGAAGTATTTGGCTTTCAAATACTTCTGATAAATTGAGGGATTTTATTTGACCATTTCCTTTTTAAGAGTAAAATGGACCAGATAAAGGCAAAGATGTGGTTCTGTTCTTACTCCAAAGAAACTAAATCTTTAGCATTAGTAGAAGCATATGATGCAAGAAAGCAAGCTTATACAGCATTATACAGCCAAAAAAAAAAACTCTTCACATTTTGCTGATCCATTCATTCCAAGTGTTTGTCTAGTTCTGCCTTGAATTTGTTTAAGCTATCGACTTCCACAACAGATGGAAATTAGTTCCAGCAGTCAACTACTTGCTGGCTAAAGGAAAATTACTGCACATCTATTCTGCAACTGTCTTTCCTCAGTTTGTGTTTATGTTTCCTCAGGTTTGTAATCTTAACAAGAGGAATAATCTCATCAGCATTGGGCCTGCTCAATCCATTCAAAGCCTTATACACTTCAATCAAATCGCCTCGCAGGTGCCTAGATTCCAGATGCTGCAATTTCCAGAACTTAAGCCTTTCTTCATAAGAGCACCCCTTTGTTCTCTTTACCAGTCTTGTTACCTTTCTCTATTCTTGTTCTAGCAACTCTACATCCTTCCTAAAATGAGGCTTCCTGAACTGTACACTAGTACTCAAGGCATGGCCTGACCATTTCCTTATTCAAGGGGATAATCACCTCCTTATCCCTGCTCACAAGATTCCTGTATATTGTTGACAAGACCCGATGAACTACTCTGGCGGCCTGTCTGCCAGACGTTTCTCAGGAAACTTTATATCTGACTGCATAATTACCCCCAGGTCTCTCTCGTTTTCCACTAACTGGGTGGTGTAGTGTAGCACCACCCAGGGCCCCAGGTGCCAAGTGATCTTCTCTGCTATTTGTACTGCGATTTCCTAAAGCGACTGAGTTTTTCCTTGTTTTATTTCATTTCATAAGTCTTTCTGTTGATTAGCTCTACTTTTTAAAAGTATAAAAAGAGACCCATGAAAGGTAAGTACCTTTTTCTTTACTATTATTAGTTACTAGTTGTACTAACTTCTACGCTTAACCTCAAGTGCCACCGCTCCTGCCTCCCTGTGGTGGGGCCTCTAACCTGGGCAGAAAAGCAAATCCCCCATGGAGAAAAGGAGCCAACATTGATACAGAAAATTATCCAGCATTAGAGCCTCCGAGCTAAAATACCACAGATAGGTATAACACTGATAAATGTAATGTGCATCATAAGTTCCTAAACAAATACAATCACCAACAGGAGTATCCGACTTTCCTTATCATTCATTCCTTGAGTATTCAATCAGTGAGCAAACTCTCCATTTATGATACACAGATTTCTAGAAAATGCTGCTGGATCTCCTAAAATAGTGAAGAGATTACAATCAGGGGATTGTAATTTACTTGTCGAAATGACACAGTCCAAACACTCAGAATTGTTGTTAAAGGTAACATCTTTTGGGGAATTCCCGTTAAAATCTTTCCCCATACAACCCTAAATAGTTCTAAAGGTGTTATCTCTGAGTGGGATCTGCTGAATGTAATGGAAGAGGAGCTTGTGAAAGAAGCTGGATATCATCATTCTTCCTTTTCTTGGTGATTCCTTTCTATTTCTGACTCTCTCTGTCTCTCTCTCTCTCTCTCTCTCTCTCTCAGGGTAACTCGGGAATTTTTTTTTGGCTGGTGCAGCATAAGCCTCAGGCTTCCTTGCACCATATGGCTAATAATAATAATAACTGCAAAATCAAAAGGTCATTCAAGCCAAAAGAATTCTGACTTGTAGGGATGGCAAACTCATTCCTACACACAGCATAATACTCACTTTTAATACTCCAAACTTGCCAAATATGTTAAAGCTGGTTATCTAAATTGTCATATTTGCCCCTATATTCCAAATCCAATACGCTGTTATAAGTGCCAAAAATTCGGACGCTCTCGGACAACATGTCAAGGAAACAATGTATGCCCAAAATGCGGTTCCCAAGAACACGCTCAAACAGATTCTACTGCAGCATCTCTAGTTTGTCCAAATTGCAAGGGGGATCATCCTGCATATTCAAAAAACTGCGATTTATGGAATCTTGAAAAAATAATACAGAAATATAAGTCGAACATAAGCTGACTTATCAAGAAGCCATACGACAAACAGTGAAAGATAATCCAGCACGTACATATGCTAATGTTCTAAAGAAATGTCTCTCGGTTGTGACTCAAACCACTGACTCAATTCCACCTGACAAATCGCTTGCTGAATGGGCTAGAAGTATGCTTTCAGTTTCTCAGCCATCTGTGAAGCAAAACAATAAAGGTCAAACATGTAATACTCCTCCCTTCTACTAGTGACATCAAGTTCCAAAGTGAGATCAGGATGGGAAAAGCTGAATCCTCTGCTAAGAACCAAACTACCACTGCAGTAATGGACATAGATAACACAACACAAGAACAACCTATATTAGAAATTTATGTTGAAGAAGATATGTTGAACTTTCCAAAAAAAAGATTAAACGTTCTAACTTTGGGTACTCTCGCACCCACTCCAGAGTGGGTGCGAGAGTACATGTGAACAGGCAAAGTTTTTTGGGCTCCAGCAAATAGAGAAGTTTTTGCTTTTTTATTGACCTCAATTGGCATATTAATTTATTTTTTAGAGTTGCTTTATATTCCTAGTAACAATACTTTAATTTAAATTGAATTCAAATAGAGATTTGGTAGGTTATTACTTAGTATCGGTAAGGGTATCAAATCCAGGTGTGGACAGGTTTTGCAGCTCCCGCAAATGCTAAGTTTTTAATTATACATAGCTGCTTTATTGACTTAATTGTTCGATTAAATTATTTTCTATAAGTAACTTATAGACCTAGTCAAGCTCTGTGATTTATTTTGAATTTAGGTAGCACAATTTGGAGAGTAAATAATACCTCGTGTCCGTAGATTAACCGTTTGTAACTTGCAGCCATTGTTATACGATACAACGTGCGCTAGCATAAGGTTTAACGGAAAACTAAAGAGCGTAAGGTTTAACGGAAAACTAGATAGGGAGCATAGTAGTATCAGTTAATCAGTAAAATTTATTAATCTTATTAAATTTCATTGTCAATTGAATTGTACTTTTTTAACTAAATAAATATAACGACATTTGGCAGTTTATGAGAAATCACTAGCAAACAGAGCAAAGAGGGGGGATAAAGAATTCTTCACATATATAAATGCCAAGAAGAGCAGGACAAACCAGATCGGACCTTTACGTAAGGGAAAGGGGATAGTAATAAATACACCAGCTGCCGTTGCAGATGAACTCAACAGTTATTTTGCATCGATATTTACAAATGAAAAGCCTTTTGTGGCAATGGGAAATTGTGGGAGCGAAGTTGAAAAATATGTAATTAATGATATTGAAATTTCGCAAGATTATTTAATGAAAAAACTTTCAAGCCTACAGACTAGTAAGGCTCCTGGAGTTGATGGAATATACCCTATAATCTTGAGAGAGGCGGCAAGCGAGTGCATTGAACCACTGAGGCTGGTTATGCGAGCATCACTAGACTCTGGGGAGATTCCCTTGGATTGGAAAAGTGCAAATGTATCTCCCATACATAAGGGTGGCTCTAAAAGTGAAGTGGGAAATTATCGACCTGTCAGTCTGACTTCAGTAGTAGGGAAAATCATGGAGGCATTGATCAAGGGTGGAATTCAGGATCATTTGGATCGAATTGAAATTCTCAAGGATACTCAGCATGGTTTTGTAAAGGGAAAATCATGTTTAACAAATCTGGTTCGCTATTTCGAAAGGGTCACTCACGAGCTGGATTTAGGGAATAATTTCGACATTGTTTATTTAGATTTCAGCAAAGCTTTTGACTCAGTCCCACATGAGCGGTTGCTTTATAAGCTGGAACAGGTTGGAATCACTGGGAAAATCCTTAGATGGATAGAAGGATGGCTTCAGGGCAGGAGGCAGAGGGTTGTGATAAATGGCTATTCCTCAGATTGGGTTGATGTAAGAAGTGGGGTTCCCCAAGGATCAGTATTAGGACCACTGTTGTTTTTAATTTTCATAAACGACATTGATGAAGGGATAGAGGGCGTGATGTCTAAATTTGCAGATGATGTTAAAATTGGTAGAGTAGTTAATGATCACTGTCAAGCGGAGCTTCTTCAGAGAGACCTAGATAGACTTCAAGAATGGTCAGAAAAATGGCAGCTGTGCTTTAATCCAACAAAGTGTAAGGTATTACACCTGGGAAACAGTAATCCCAAAATAACTTATTCACTTGGTGGAGTTCAACTAAACCCAGTACTGGAGGAAAGGGACTTGGGTGTTACGATACGGTCAGACATGAAATTCTCTGAGCATTGTAAACAGGTTGCAAGGAAGGCCCATGGTGTCCTATCGATGATCTATCGAACTTTTGCAAGTAGAGATAGGGACGTGATAATCCCATTATATAAGGCCTATGTTAGACCACACTTGGAATACTGTGTTCAAGTATGGAGACCGCACCTAAAGAAAGACATCGAGCTTCTTGAAAGGGTGCAAAGAAGGGTAACTCGCCTGGTGAGATCAGCAAAAGGGCGTCCTTATGAAGAAAGACTTCGAATATGTGGGTTGCAGAGTTTGGAAACTAGACACCTTAGAGGAGATTTGATTGAGGTGTTTAAGGCTCTGAGAGGCATCAGTAAAATGAATGAGGACAAAATTTTCAAGATTATAAATGATGCTAGAACTAGGGGACATAAATTCAAGTTACGCGGGGAAATGTTTAGATTGGACTGCAGGAAGTTTTATTTTAGCCAGCGAGTTATAAATTACTGGAATAAGTTGCCTTCATGGGTGGTAGAGGCCGACAGTTTGGGGAAATTCAAAGGTCATCTGGATAGTACTTTCGGGTAAGGGAAGCGCATAGGATGATAGGATTAATTTCCTTTTTATTTAATTTTTAATTTTATTTTATTATTTTTATTTATTTATTAATTATTATTATTTATTTATTTAATTTTTGTTTTTATCATTGTTTTGTTCGGATTTTTTTTTTTTTTTTTTTTTTTTGGCTGGTGCAGCATAAGCCATAGGCTTTCTTGCACCATACGGCCGTTGCTAATACTAATTACAAATGTAACATCACAAATTAATACATAAGTTGACAGGGGATAAGAAAGTCATATAACGTAACTTTGAGTTAATATTCAATAACGAAATACATATATATATAGTGTTATAACTGCATTGGGATATAGGTTTAGGGTTATATTTTGTATTGGAATTTTATTGAACTTGAATAGAAATCATTACAGAGCAGCAAAGCAAAAGGCTCAAACTAGTGGAAGTGCTGTGGCTAAGGGGAGAACTGAGGGGGGCAGATGTCCTCTGAATCACAGTCTATTGAAATGCACTACTTGTTTAATGTTTGTGGAGCAATCAGGAATGGGACATGTTATTGCCAAGGGGAATGTCTTTGAGTGTGCGCGATGTAAGGAGTGCACGGAAATCAGGTGCCAATCCAGCATTTTTATGGGCTTATATGAGAGTTTGAAGGACAGGGTGGATGCCCTTGAAGGATGTTACATTGATTCCCTTTGTTCAATTATGGCATTATGTAACTCCTCAGATAAAGTTCACCCTGTTCTAAATGATATTAGAAGATTGAAAAACGCCACCAACTGGTCACCTTCTGCTGGATTCCGGAAATATTCTGGAATTTCTGGAAATGAACTGGCTAATAAAAAGCTGCAAGAAATCCAACTACCTAAGATTTAACCAATATTCCTGTTCCAGCATCAGACTATCTATAAATCATTCATGCTGCATGCCTATCAGAATGGACAGTACTCTGGCACTCTCAAACTAATAATAAACTTTTGCAGTTTAAACAGGATCTGAAAATTTGGTGTTCTGGTGTCTGTACATCAAGTCGAGAAGAAGTAGTCCTTACAAGAGCAAGAATAAGTCATACACATCTGACCCACCTTTATTTACTCACAGGAGATGATCCACCATGGTGTCCACATTGTTACCTAAATCTGACTGTAAAACACATTCTCATTGAATGCCCATACTATAAACAAGACAGAAATTCAACCTTGCTATCATTGGCTAACCTTCAGAAACCAATAAATCTAGTGAACCATATCGGTGACAATGCAAATGTTTCTGAATTTTTCAACTTTCTGAAGCAAATTGGAGTTTTTAATCATTTCTAATCTCAGCCTTTTCTGACGTTAGAGAAATTCTCGTCTATACATACAATAAATGAATAGACACATTATAGCCAAAGCAGCTTATATGCCATCAAACATCCATAACAACTTTAACTTCCCAGATGTATACTGGAACTTGTGAGTTGGTCACTCTCACACTATCAAGTCTTTTGTGGAATTTTATTCGATGATGGTTTTCTACAGCAGCATCTCAGAGAGGCAACAAGAAGGAGTAACACTCTTAATCTGATTATCAGCAGTGATTATTCATGCATTAAGAATTTACAGATAAAGGAACCGCTAGGTGGCAGTGATCACAGTACTGATGTGGGATTTCTTTAAGAGGTAACTACCGATCAGGGGTAAAGGGAAGGGTTTTTGCTTTCATGACGGCAACTACAGTGGTCTCAGAGATTTTTTAGGTTCTATAGAGTGGGACCAACTGATGATGTTACCAACAGCAAATTCTAAATGGGAAGCATTCAGGGAAGTAATTTTGGAAGCTACTAGGCATTTTGTTCCAACTAAGAAATACTGCTCTAGGTTTAGGCCCAAATGAATGTCAGATGAACCAAGGAGACTCGTGGCAGAGAAGAAAAATGCATGGGATGCACATAAATTGTCAGGTGACAGAGAAGCCTGTGGTAGATACAAGCTAGTCTGTAATGAAGTCACAAAGGTGGTTAGGCAAGCGAAGGCAGATTATGAAAAATCTTTTGCAAAGGATGCAAAGAAAAACAGCAAACACTTCTTTAATTATATAAACTCTAAAAGGAAGGGGATGAATCAGACTGGTTCTCTTGATATCAGTGGTTATTATTATTATTATTAATATTCATATGATGCAAGGAAGCCTGAGGCTTATGCTGCACCAGGGGGAAAAAAAAAAAGTTCCCGAGTAACCCAGAGAGAGAGAGAGAGAGAGAGAGATAGTCAAAAGTAGAAGGGAATCACCAAGAAAGAGAAGAATGATGATATCCAGCTCAGGACCCTGGGTGTGCCAAGCCCATACTCACCAGATGTGAGCCCCCCCGGGGTTTTAAAACATAAGTTTTTTTTTTTTTTTTGTAGTTGTTGGCACATAGGCTTCTATGGCCATAATGCACCTCCCGAGGTTTTTGTAGTACTTTGATCCAAGCCCGAGGCGGGAATCGAACCTGCGACCTTTGGGTTGCCAGGCAGGCACTTTACCCACCCGGCTAGCCCGGTCGGCTTACTGTAGATAATCATTATCAGATAGCTGCCAAACTAAATGAGTATTTTGTGTCTACATTCACATATAAGGAGTTATTCAAGGAGGAGAGTGCAAGATGTTTATCAAACTCTAACAGAGATTTAAATGATTTTGTAATAACTGAGAGCAAAGTGGAGGAGAAATTGTTGAAGTTAAACATAAGTAAGACACCTGTGGTAGAGGGATCTATCCAGTTATATTAAAGGAGGTGGCAAAGGAAGTAAGCAAACTCTTAGCCGTAATTATGAGAGCATCCTTAGACACTGGGGAAGTTCCTACAGACTGGAGATGTGCAAATGTATGTCCAATTCACAAAGGGTGACACAAGTAATTGCAGACCTGTTAGTTTGACTTCTATTCAGGGAAAATAATGGAATCACCGGTTAAAGAAGCATTGCAGGATCATCTATGCAATATAGCAGAAATAATTCAAGCAGTAATAACACAGCAAGGGGAAGTCTTGTCTGACCAATCTGATTGGATACTATGATGTGGTCATGAAAGAACTGAACTGGATGCAAAAAATAATTTTGATATCATATACTTGGATTTCAGGAAAGCTTTTGATAATGTTGCACATGGAACACTACTGTACAAGTTGGTACAATGGATAACATGATGGTTGAGTGGGAGAAGACAGAGTTTTAATAAATAGATACTGCTCTACGTGGACTAATGTTATTAGTGGTGTCCCTCAGGGTTCGACATTGGGTCCATTGTTGTTCTGTATATGTATCAATGATACTGATGCTACATCAATCTTAGTGTCAAAGTTAGCAGATAATAAAAAAGTTTGGCAGGGTTGATAATAAACAGTATGCACTGCAACAGGACCTGGAAAAGTTGGGTAGATGGGCGTAGAGGTGGCAACTGAAGTTAAAATTGACAATTGCAAAGTACTGCATATGGATAACAACAACCAAAGAGAAAAGTATAAACTGGGTGTATTACTCAGGGTAGTGAATTTTCGGAGCATTGCAGACACGCTGCCAAAGAAGGTCATGGGGGGGTCTTGTCAATGATGTACAGTAATGTTGCGAGGATGGATAAGGAGGTGATTATCCCCTTGTATAAGGCAATGGTCAGACCACACCGTTAGTACTGCGTATAGATCAGGGAGCCTCATGTTAGGAAGGATGTATAGTTGCTAGAATGAGTACAGAGTAGGAAAACAAGAGTGGTGAAGGGAACAAAGGGGTGCTCTTATGAAGGATCTTAAGTCCTGCAAATTGCAGCTTCTGAAGACTAGGCACCTGCGAGGCAATCTGATTGAGGTGTATAAGTCCTTGAATGGATTGAGCAGGCTCAATGCTGATGGGATTCTTCCTCTTCCTTAGATTACAAACCTGAGGGGCATAGATTTTAACTGAGGAAAAACTGTTGTAGAATAGATGTGCAGAAGTTTGCCTTTAGCCAGTAGGTAGTTGATTGCTGGAATGAACTTCCATCTGTTGTTGTTGAAGTTGATAGCTTAAATAAATACAAGGCACAACTAGACAGACATTTGAAATTAATGGACCAGTGAAATGGGAAGGGTTTATTTTATTTTATTTATTTATTTATTTTTTTTTTTGGCTAACACAGTGTAACCTTTTTTTTTTTTTGTTTTTTATTGCATCATGTGCCTCTACTAATGCCAATGCTAATGTGGGATTTACTTAAAGATGTAACTTCCATCAGGGGTAAGGAGAAGGGTTTTTGCTTTCATAAAGGGGACTGCAGTGTGACCAAATGATGATGTTACCAACAGCAAATTCTATATGGGATTTACTTAAAGATGTAACTTCCATCAGGGGTAAGGGGAAGGGTTTTTGCTTTCATAAAGGGGACTGCAGTGTGACCAAATGATGATGTTACCAACAGCAAATTCTATATGGGAAGCATTCAAGGAAGTAATTGTGGAAGTTACTAGGCTTTTTGTTCCTACTAAGAAATACTGTTCAAAGTTTAGGCTAAATGGATATCAGATGAACTAATGAGACTCGTGGCAGAGAAGAAAAATGCATGGGATGCATATAAAGAATCAGGTGACACAGAAGCCTATGGTAGATATAAGCTAGTCTGTAATCAAGTCACAAAGGAAGTTAGACAAGCAAAGTCAGATTACGAGAAATCTTTGGCAAAGGATGCTAAGAAAAACAACAAGGATGTCTTTAATTATATAAACTCTAGAAGGAAGGGAATGAATCAGATTGGTCCATTGATCTCAATTATTCCATTGTTGATGATCCTGCTCAGATAGCTCACAATCTGAATGGATACTTTGCATCTACGTTCACAAATGAGGAGTTATTAAGGGAGGAGAATGCCAGAAGTTAACCAAACTGTAACAGGTTGCTAAATGATTTTGCAATAACTGAGAGCAAAGTGGAAGAGAAATTGTTGAAGTTAAACATAAGAATGGCACCTGGGGTAGTTGGGATATACCCATTTATATTTGCAAAGGAACTATAAAGCATTTAGGGCGTAAGCCTCAAGCTATGGAAAAGTCTAGACTATGTATAAGTATAGTGCGAAAGCATCAATAATACATAGCCAAATCTGAATGAACAGAATGTTAGCAAAGCGGCATCGTTTAAAGTTATATCTCATATTGTGAATACCTTCAGAACGAGTTGCCATGATATTGCACTACTTCAAATAAGTAACACTTCACCTGAGGAGAAAACTAATGTTACTTATTCTCGGATTGATACCACCACCCAGATGGCACCATTTCAGGGCTGTTTGGCCCTTCTTCGGTGGGTGGGTAGGTATCCGAGTGATGCAATGATGGCAAAACAGTTATGAAGTATAACTACAGATTTGGCTATGTATTAATGATACTTATACACTATACTTATACATAGTCTAGACTTTTCCATAGCTTGAGGCTTACGCCATAAACACTTTATAGTCTAAATACATCATACACTACAGGCATCTCTCATATTGTGGAATTATACTTCATAACTGTTTTGCCATCATTGCATCACTCGGGTACCTACCCACCCACCGAAGAAGGGCCAAATAGCCCTGAAATGGCACCAGGGGGAGCCTGATGATGTCTGGAATTCCAACAATAGGTAACAACAGCCTTCTCCGCTGGGGAAGCATTGCCTATTCGCTAGTTTGAGTTTTTGAGTGGTGTTAGTTGAAGGAGTTACTGTCCCTTTCATTCTTCTACACCGTTTTTTTCCCTCTTCCACTCCTACTATTACTTTTCCTCTACCTTTTTTGCTTTTCTAAGTCTAATAGGGACAAGTGGATAGTCGAGTTATTATCCCACACATATACAAATAGCCTTGAAACGGTATCGCCTGGGTGGTGGTGGTATCCATCTGAGAATAAGCAACATTAGTCTTCTCCTCAGGTGAAGCATTACTTATTTGAAGTAGTGCAATATCATGACACTCGTGAACGTATTCACAATATGCGATATAACTTTAAAACGGTGCCGCTTTGCTAATATTCTGTTCATTCGGATTTGGCTATATATTATTGATGCTTTCGCACTATACTTATACATTAGCAAAGGAAGTAAGCAAGCTCTTAGCCATAATTATGAGTCATCCTTGAACTCCAGGGAAGTCCCAACTGACTGGACATGTGCAAATGTATCCGCAATTCACAAAGGGGGATCTAAGCATGACACGAGTAATTAAGACCAGTTAGTATAACTATTGTTGTATGAAAAATAATGGAGTCACTGGTAAGCAAGCATTGCAGGATCATCTCATAGACAGCAGTAATAATTCAGACACAGCATGGGTGTGTTATGGGAAAGTCTTGTCTGACAAATTTGATTGTATACTATAATGTGGTTACGAAGGTTCTAGAAAAAAAAAATAATAATTTTGATATCATATACTTGCAAATAGATCTATACTGCTATGCAGTGTGTACTCAGATTTAAAAATGCATGCAGGCTTGAATCACCCTTCAAAAACACAGATTTGGCAAAAATTCATTTTCAACTCGCCTTCTGCTCCCATCCTGATGCGACATCATCTAGGGTTGACATTTTATCAGCTAACCTCGGGTGTCGAAGTAGTATGGCATGGAACTGATGTGACAACCTTCTGATACTGGCACCCTTGGCACCTGTCCCAATGCTATTCTTGTACATTATTCTTATTATCAACTACTCAGTTCTAATTAAAAATTATATAATATCAGTGTGGATACACCACAGTTAACCCGTAAAATTAAACTGTGTATGTAGTGTAAAGGCTTCATTTTAATTTTATCTCATATTGTGGCTACTTCACAAAGAGATACCACGTATTGCACTACTTCGAATAATTATTGCTTCTGTAATAAGTGTAATATTCTCAGTGGGCACCACTACTGTTCATGAAAGCTTTTGACACTGTTCTGCATGGATGACTACTGTACAAATTGGAGCAATATGGTATTTAGGGAATGTTGCTACAATAGATAGAAATAGACTGATTGAGTGGGAGAAGACAGAGAGTGGTAATCAAAAGATGCTGCTCTTCGTGGACTAGTGTTATTAGTGGAGTTCCCCAGGGTTCGGTGTTGGTTGTTTTGATTATTTAACAGTGATGTTGATTAAGGTTTATCAGACTTAATGTCGAAGTTTGCAGATGATACAAAGGTTGGTAGGATTGTTGATGACAGTAATGGCAGAGTGCTACTGCAACAGGACCTAGAAAAGTTCAGTAGTTGGGCTGAGAAGTGGCAACTGAGTTTAACATTGAGAAATGCAAAGTACTGCATATGGGTAGAAATAACTCCAGAGAAACGTATCTGCTGTGTGGTACTACACTTAGGGTGATAGAAAGCGAAAAAGACCTGGAAGTAATTGTGCAGTCAGATATGAAATTTTCTGAGTGGTGCAGCCAGGCTGCCACAGCAGGTCATTGGGTATTGTCAATGATATACAGAAATTTTGATAGTAGGGAAAAGGAGGTGATTGTCCCTTTTTGTAAGGCAATGGTTAGGCCATGCTTTAAGTACTGTGTACGGGTCTGGAGGCCTCATTTTAGGAAGGATGTAGAGTTGCTTGAGCATGTACAGAGAAGGGCAACAAGATTGGCAAGGGGAACAAAGTGGGCGGTCTTACCAAGAAAGGCTTAAGTTCTGCAAATTTCAGCTTCTGGAGACTGAGCACCTGTGAGGTGATGTAATTGAGGTGTATGAGGCTTTGAAAGGGTTGCGCAGGCTCAATTCTGATGGGATTCTTCCTCTTGCTCAGACTGTGAACCTGAGGGGCATAAATTCAAATTGAGGAAAGACAGTTATAGAATAGATGTGTGAAAATTTGCCGTTAGCCAGGTTGTAGTTGATTTCTGGAACAAACTTCCATCCATCGTTGTGGAAGTTGATGATAGCTTAAATAAGTTCAAGGCAGTACTAGACAAACATTGGAACAAATGGATTGTTGAAATGGAAAAGTTTTTTTTTTTTTTTTTGGTTGATGCTGTATAAGCTTGCTTTCTTGCATCATTTGCGTCTTCTGCTACCCACTGTGGTGATCTTCCTTAGTGGATCAAAGAGGACATCTGATCGAGACCTTACTAAATCAACAGCAGTTAAGCTTACTAAATACTGGCTGCCCCACTTAATTTTACCTACCCACATGATCTACTTCAGCAATTGATCTGTCCATCTTTTCTCCTATGCTTTTCCCCAAATGCAGTGGGAAAATTTCCATTTATATGCAAAATTTAAACAAAACAATCCAGCTGTCCCAATTACATAGTAAAATGAAAGTTCTCAAAATCAAATTGGGCAAAATCTCAATCTGTGTTTCCTTTGATGATAAACTTATTAAAACACGACCAATTGATAAAGTCACTGAACAAATTACTAGAAAAATTTTGGCAGCAGCTTCTGAAGCAAATCCTCATTCCTCTGCAGACCAACATAGACATTCGAAACAGTGGTGGAATGATGCTTGTAGTACCAAAAGAGAAAATTATGATGATGCTTGTAGTACCAAAAGAGCTTGGAATCAGTTTCACAGGATTCCTACTACAGCCAACCTCATATATAAAAAAACAAAAGGCAAGTACAAGACAAATAAGAAGAAAAGCTGAAACAGGCTCCTGGATAAAATTTGCCAGACCATCACAAAGGATGCCAGCAGTTGGCTAATAACAATTAAATAACATTCCATTTACTGCTCCAATCTTGATTAGAAATGGACGAGAACTGTCCTCTCCTAAAGAAATAGGCAAACCTTTTTGTGAAATATCAGCAGCATCTACTTATGACAGTTCATTAATGAAAATTAAAATAACAAAGCAGAAGAATATAAAATAAATTTTAATACCACTCAATATCTCTCTCTCCTATAGAAGCCCTAAAGAGATCAGCAAACAGTGCAGCAGGTCCAGATGGAATCAACTATATAATGCTCAAACACCTCAGTAGTACATCTTTAAACCTATTACTAGTATTCTATAATCTGATTTTCCGTGAATGTGTTTATCTTTCCTTGTGGGATAATGCTGTAATTCTTGCCTTTCCTAAATCGGGGAAGGATGATCCAATTGCAGAAAACTATTGACCAATTTTGCTCACCAGCTGTCTCGGTAAAGCACTCGAAAAAATTATACACAGAAGACTAAAATGGATTCTAAAGTAAAATGCTATTAAATAGCGACCAATACGGTTTGCGACAAAACAGATCCTGCTTGGATCTTATGATAAGAGCTGAAAAAAATATTTGCAATGCTTATGTTAGATATTAACATCTAGTGATGGTCAGTCTAGATGTCGAAAAGGATTTTGATACTACGTGGAGGTATGACATTCTTCGAGAGCTCTATTCCTTAGGGTTGAGAGGACACTTACCACAATTCATTCAGAATTTTCAGAATTTGTCACAATATTTTATCCAGGAAGAGGGGGGATATCCCAAGGGTCAATACATAGTGCCACCCTCTTTGCAATTAGGCTAAACACCATGATGCAGAATATTCCCAAAACTGTAGAAATATTCTACAGTTTTGGGAATATTCTTTCATTGTAGAAAAAAAAAACTTTCCATAAATAAATTGGAGACATGGACCCAAAAAAATGGCTACAATCTATCAGAACAAAAGACGATTGTGATCCACTTCTGTAAAAAAATGCAAATTACATCCAGAACCTGAACTTAACTTAAAAATCATTCGATCCCTCTCTCCAGCAATATTCAGTTATTGGGTTTAACATTAGATACGAAACTAACCCTGCTTATTTAATTGCAGTATAAAGTACGCTATTTTAGATTACATTATGTACTACATGATAAAGTCGCATAATTGACACGTTCTTATTGTTATAGTTTGTTTATATTTATAGTTTATAGGCCTCGTTTGATACTGATTACATTGCTACAAAACTGAACTTAACTTAAAAATCATTCGATCCCTCTCTCCAGCAATATTCAGTTATTGGGTTTAACATTAGATACGAAACTAACCCTGCTTATTTAATTGCAGTATAAAGTACGCTATTTTAGATTACATTATGTACTACATGATAAAGTCGCATAATTGACACGTTCTTATTGTTATAGTTTGTTTATATTTATAGTTTATAGGCCTCGTTTGATACTGATTACATTGCTACAAAACTTCGTAGAAAAATCTCCCAGTATTGCACATATCAATACTATCAGAATGGTGGCTGAATTTGAACGTTATAATTGATGCTGCACAATGGAAACAAAATTCAGGATTTCTTATTGGTGCAACACAGTGCTTGCAGAAGTTGACTGCCACTCCTTAAGAAATTTCAGAGGCTAAGTAAGGAGCAAATTTACCAACTTAGTCAGAGAATTACAAATAATAAGTACACTACTAATTTTAAATCAAAAGTTACAAAAAAAGCAATAAATAATCCACTTGGCGGCTGCCAAGGAAGCTGTTCCTCCAAGTAGCCTCATCAGCAGATCTCTAAGAGAAAATTTTGCTGACCAGTTTGGTTGTATACTACTGATATAGTAACAAAAAGGAACTGGATACAAAATATAATTTGATATCATATACTCAGATTTCAGTAAAAGCTTTTTGCACTGTTCTGCACAAAAGACTGCTGTATAAATTGGAACAGTGTGGCATGGAGGCAAATTACGGCTTTGGATAAAGAGATGATTGATTGGCAGAAGGTACAAAAATTCTGTGGTGTGTGTGGTGGATGAAGCCAGCATACAAGTGTAAAGTGTGTTAGTTGTCTGGTGGCACCAGGGGTTCCCCCCCCCCCCCGGTCTCCGAATTGTGTACGCTGTATGACACAGAACTCGGTGGAGGCCAGAGATTTTAAAAAGTGTGTGGGGAGTAGTTTGTTGTATAGTGTTTTGTTCTGTTGTTTCTCTGACCATTTATCTTTGACATTTTAGGACCTACCGTTGCCCACACTTTGCCACGAGGAGGTAGGTCAGGTGCCCAGTAGATTATTCAAGTACTCTCGCAGGCCTCGCCACCTATTTTCCAAGGATTTCAGTGGCAAGACCTATAAAGAGAAAGAAAAAAAAAAAGGAGTGAACACTAGAATTTGGAAAGGCTGAAAGAGGTTTTCGAGAAAGCAGTTGAATTTTTTGATGTTGATTAGAATTTGACAGAATTGTTAGGGGCATGCTCGGTTGGTTTAGTTAGAATGGGGGGGGGAACAGCTAGAAGGATGGGGAGTAGGTATCCCCAAAGAGGTCAATGGAGACGAGCCCCACCAGGTGAAGTATGGGCGGCAGGGAGGGGAGGAGACACAGACCCGTCTCATCCCTCCCCTGCCTGAGGATGGGGTTTTAAAGGGAACCGGGTTTGAGTACCCAGTTCAGATCACCAAATGGCATGTCGGCAGCAAAGCCGCAGCACGTCCTAATCAGCGACAGCCACCAGAAACATACAGTGTCGAACCTGGCAGTATAGTCAAACTGCCCATCCCGCTAAGGGGGGGGATATGTTAGCTGGCAGTGGGGGACCCACCAGGCAAGGGGGGGAGAGACACATTTACTTCACTCATAATCTGCCTTCTTGCTCTACTTGCATTCTATTTTTATACTTTTTTTATTATGGTTTATAATAATTTTTTTTTTCCTGTTAGGTTGTGTGTGTATATATACACAAATGTTTATATTCAGCGTATATGGAAGGGATGTTGACCTGTAAATTGTAATTACCATTGAAAAATTGAGAAAGCCTGTAAGGTGAAGGAGATAACCTAAAATAAATTAACATAAAAATATAAATAATAATGACAATGTTACCTAATGTAGTGGGTCCTAGAGCTTTAACTACTTCTTCACAGGGCCGGCAGCCAAAACCGTAGGAGCCACCACAGTAAGCAAGGGTCTCTGTTTCTGTTATGATGTATACATGTGAAATGTATAATTTTTCCATGGTAATTACAATTGACGGTCAACATCCCTTCCATATACACTGAATATAAACATTTGTCTATATTTCATTATGGTTGCCAGGTTTCTCTACTGTAACTAGTAGTACCCAGATCCATAACACAGTTTAATAATTTTGATTTAATACTTTGTTTACTTACTTTGTCATTCAGTAACTTAATTATTTTTATTAATATTATATATATATATACACACACACACACACACACATGTGTGTGTGTGTGTGTGTGTGTGTGTACTAGAAAAATGTGTACCAGATCACAGGTACACATTTCATCTGAATGGTACTTATTCATCAGCTCCTCAGAGTGAAGTTTTAAAGTTCTCCTGCATAGTGGATACTCAAACCATCCATCACCATTGGCTACTCTGTTCATCTGAAGGAATACCCTGAAGTTACGCGATAGGTGGGTCCAACGAAAATCGCGTAAGTCGGGGTACAACTTTGCATATAAATACATATAAATTTTGTTTAATTGGGACCAAGGACTAACAAAAATATTTAGTAAAATTGCAGTTCTTTATACATATTAATACCAAATATGTATTAAAAAAATAAATGAGTTACGTAAAAAAGTTATTTCGATGTTGATGGCTTCATAAAATCTAACAAATTCGTCTGACGACACAGCGCCACCTTCTTTTTTTCACACAGAATTTCTTCATAGCAAGCTAATAATTTTTTTACTCCTTGCTTTGTAGCTATAATGCGTTCTTCGTTGGAGTCTGTTTTCTAAAACTTTTAAGCCCTTTTCAATTGAGCTGAGATCTTCTGTCAAGCTAGAAATTGTCATGTGCTTTTCTGGTGGAACTGGTCGGATACTTCAGTGATGTTTTGCACACGCATCTCTATGAGCTCATTCATTGTCAGCTCCTGACTATGTGAATCCAACAGCTCGTTGACATCATCACCATTGACTTCCAAATCTAATTGCCTGGCAAGATTAAAAACTTCTTCTATCACATGAGCGACATGATCAGTTTCTGGCGTTGTTTTCGTCTCGGTTTTTAAAAAAAATGAACAGAGTTACTTACAGACACCATTCAATGTTTTCTTGTGATTTTCATCCCAAGATTCTTCAATGATTCTTATGGCATCTAAAAAAACTATAGAACATCTGTTCTATAATGAACAGATGTTCTTCTCCCCTGGGAAGGGGACCAATCTGTGCTCTTGGCTGTGTTCTGGGGATATCAGCCCTAAAGAGGTTAGTTTTGCCTTTGACAGGGAGCCATGACTTGTCAATATGAATGTTGTAAAAAGTCCATACCACTCAGGTGGCTTTGGGCTGACCATTGCCATCCATAGCAGAAGCCTTTTGGCAACTAGACCTCTGGTTTCCTGCTCCCTCTTTGTTTGCCATAGCTCATGGAGCTTTGTGGCTGTTTTTTTTTTTCTCTCAGCGTTGAAGGCATTGGCTGTATCAAGGTCTATCCCAAGAAATTCTATGGGTATGCCCTTTTTAAGTCTATAATACAAGCCTCTTTGGCTACTTCCAGGTAAAATGGGAGAGCTCCAGCCAGCAACTAATTGCCAGGGTCTTTCTTTTGAGCCCCCAGTCTGATCAACTGATCCTAGCAGTCATACCTGTATAATTTCTCAGTTTCTTTGCCAAGTAGGTCAAATGCAGATAAAAAGTTAATTTTGAATTAAAGACCACTCAAAGTCAGCATACAATGGCTAGTTGGAAAATTTACCAATTATACTTTGGCTGTCCACTGGGTGACCACAATAAGGTATGGTGGTGTACCTATTACTTGAACCCTGGTTGAACAAGAGAAAAAGTCAATGCTATTTGCCATACCCGTGATATGGCAGTAGTCAAAAGATCGCAATGGTGATGTTACTTTTGTAACATGAGTGTAATTAACTGCAGCAAAAAATAAGCACAAGATTGTTTATCTGAAACTGGAATCGGTGATGACAGTATGCCAATTCCAGAGAACCACTGGTGGAAACCCAAGAACTTCAGCTGAAGCTGCTTACCCAAAATGAGCTGAATGATCTCATTCTAGATCTAGCTTCAAAGTCAAAGCTGAACTGCTTGAGACTAAAGCAGAACACTTGATTAAGAAAATCATTAGTCTCTCATTATCTTAAAAGAACCTAGGCTTTGTTGACATTCTTTATAGGTCTGCTTTGTTACTGGCATAATATCAATGAAACTCTTAGAGAATTGTCACACATTTCAAAACACACCAGATCACAGGTACACATTTCATCTGAATGGTACTTATTCATCAGCTCCTCAGAGTGAAGTTTTAAAGTTCTCCTGCATAGTGGATACTCAAACCATCCATCACCCTTGGCTACTCTGTTCATCTGAAGGAAATGTATCATAACATGAAGGTATTCAAAGAAATTCAAAACAGCAATTTTGAACATTCACATACAATGAAACAACTCATCAGTGGAATATCTGCAATGACCTCAGAGCTATTCGTATTTTAATAGGCACAAGAATATTTCACAAAATATTGTTATTTGCTATGCCTATGGGATCGCAGTTCTATTGAAGCCCATTATGCCAGATATGACTGCCCTCGAAGAAGTGCAAATGAGCCAGGTAAATAAGTAATGAATGAAGATTTTCCTTACACCTCTCCACAAGAAACTTGACCTTATAAAGAGCATTAGCATTAGTAGAGGCATATGATGCAAGAAAGCAAGCTTATGCAGCATCAGCCAAAAAAAGAAAAAAAAAACTTCCACTTCACCCCCTCTGTTTGTTCGAAATATCTGTCCAGCAGAGCCTTAAATTTATTTAGGCAATCAACTTCTACAACAAGGGATGGAAGTCTGTTCCACCAACCAACTATCCGCTGGCTAAAAGCAAATTCCTGCACATCTATCCTACATCTGTCTTTCCTCAATTTCAATTTATGCCCTCTCAGGTGATTATTCTGAGCAAGAAGCAGAATCCCATCAGCATTGAGCATGCTCAAACCATTCAAGGCTTTATACACTTCTATCAGATCACCTCACCGGTGCCTAGTCTCCAGACACTGTAATTTGCAAAACTTAAGCCTTTCTTCATAAGAGCACCCCTTTGTTCCATTCACTAATCTTGTTGCCCTTCTCTGTACTCATTCCAGCAGCTCTACATCCTTCTTGAAATGAGGCCTCCAGACCTGTGTCTGGAGGCCTCATTTCAAGGAGGTGATTACTCCCTTGTATAAGGCAATGGTCAGGCCACAAGGTGTGGCCTGACCATTGCCTTATACAGGGGAATAATCACCTCCTTATCCCTGCTAGAAAAATTCCTGTATATCATTGTAAGACACAATGAGCTACTCTTGCAGCCTGTCTGCACTGCTCAGAGAACTTCATATCTGCCTGCACAATTACTCTCAGTCCTTTTCATTCTCTACACTGTCAGTGTAGTACCACAGAGTTGATATGTTGCTCTGGGGTTGCTGTTTCCCATATGTAGTACTTTACATTTGTCAATGTTAAACTTCATTTGCCACCTCTCAGCCCATCTGCTCAACCTTTCCAGATCCTGTTGCAGCACATAGTGTCAGTAGTGTTCTTAACAACCCTGCCAACCTTTGTATCGTCTGCAAACTTGGACATTAAGCTTGATATACAGTCATCAATATTATTTATAAATACAGAAAACAATAATGGACCCAACACTGAACCCTGAGGGATTCCACTAATAACATTAATCCACGATGAGCAGTGTCCATTGATTACCACTCTCTGTCTTCTCCCCTTCAACCATCCCTTTATCCATAGCAGCAATTTGCCTCCAATGCCACACTGCTCCAATTTATGCAGCAGTATTCCGTGTGCAACAATATCAAAAGCCTTTCTAAGATCCAAGTATATACAGTAAACCCCCGCTATTCGCGGGGGTTACGTTCCTGAGAAATGCCGCGAATACCGAAAACGTGAATACTGAGTTATGGTTCCCATAGTAATAAAGGAGTTCCATTCCAAAGTATGAAATGTATAAGAAAAACTAGTCTAAAATTTTGTCTATGTATGTGGTAGATGACTTTCATCAACCGGTGAAATACCACCACTTTGCTTATTGGAGGCTTGAAGTGGTGAAACCCATGTATAGTCTCTAGAGCAAAGTTTCCGGCATCCCCCTCCCCCCATACTTCTCCTTCAACCCATGCACGGTACTAAGTACTATAGGTTTTGATACCTTTCGTATTTGGGGTTTTCATAAAAAGAAAATTATATGTACCTTCATAATATGACTATGTACATAGTGAAATGCAAGCATATGGCATCGAAATGAAAATAAGAAACAATTTAATATTAAATGTAATATTTATTAGAAATTCAAACAAATCTTTCAAACCAGCGCCTTTGCTAGATAAAAAAACTTATCCCGCCAGTGCTATCACCAGTTTCGCTAAAGTGTTGATAAACGAGTTTTGCCTTTTCACGAATGATAAGTGAACTTAACGGAATTTTATTTTGAGTTCGGTCTTCTATCCACAGATTTAAAGCTTTTCCCATTTTTTCTAATTTAACATCACGAGTTACAGAGCAAATTTTTGAAGCAATTAGCGCATTTTCACGGACACTACATCGGATTTTTTCTTCCGATTTCTTGATTGATCGTATCGTTGACTTATTGATTTTATTCACCATTAGAAATTTTATCTGATAACTCAATTTTATTCGCCAATGTTATCACCTTCTTTGATCTTTTCACATTTCCCTTGTTATTCGTAGCCATATTTTTGTACCGGTTAGAAAGAATTTGTCCACAATAAAGTCACTTTCTTCCATTAACACACTTGAAAAAGTGTGTTTTACATTGCAAAACGGTAGATTTATTACTTTTGTAGCATATAAATTGATAAATTTATTCAATTTATAAGCATATAAATTAAAAGCAAACGACGAAACCTTCCATGACAAGAGCATAACACATATTGAACAAGGATTAGCGAGAAACATCCATGCTTGCGATTTTGTGACCCCTCTCCCCCTACCCACTGAGCACTGTTTTGACCGGTGAAGATAATTTTAGCCACGCCCATGTTTTTTTATGGCAGAAAATGTTCACGGTGCTTTAAAATTCACATTTTTCTTAGTTTTCATTTTATATTAAATCAGCAACCGCGAATACAGATACCGCAAACAGCGGGGGTTTACTGTAATATCAGAGTTATTCTCTGCATCCAGTTCTTTTTGACTGCATCATAGTATCCAATCAAATTGGTCAGGCAAGACTTCCCCTTAACAAAACCATGCTGTGTCCTGTAATATAACTGAAGTCTTGTCTAGTAGATGTTCCTGCAGTGATTCTTTAACCATTGCCTCCATTAATTTTCCTGGAACAGAAGTTAAACTCACAGGTCTAATAATTACTTGTGTCAGCCTTTGATCCTCCTTTGTGAATTGGGGTCACATTTGCACATCTCCAGTCTATGGGTACCTCCCCTCAGTCCAAGGAAGTTCTCATAATTATGGCTAAGGCTTTGCCTACTTCCTTTGCTGCCTCCTTTACTATAACTGGATAGATCCCATCCACCCCAGGTGACTTTCTTGTGTTTATCTTCAACAATTTCCCCTGCACTTTACTCTCAGTTATTACAAGATTATCTAGATTACTGCCAGAGTTGAATACACCTCTGGCATTCCCCTCGCTGAATAACTCCTCATGTGTGAATGTCGATGGAAATATTCATTTAGTTTGTTAGCTACCTGACCAGGATCATCAACAGTTGAACCATCGATATCAAGTGGACCAATCTGATTCATCCCCTTCCTTCTAGAGTTTACATAAGTAAAGAACTCTTTGCATCCCTTGCCAAAGATTTCTTGTAATCTGCCTCTGCCTGCCTAACCTCCTTTGTATCTTGGTTACAGATCAACTTATATCTATCATAGGCTTCTATGTTACGTGTTAATTTATATGTATCCCATGCATTTTTCTTCTCTTCCATATGTCTCATTAGTTCTTCTAACATCCATTTAGGTCTAAACCTTGAACAATATTTCTTAGTTGGTATGTAAAGCATAGTAGCTTCCAAGATAAGTTCTTTGAATGCTTCCCATTTTGAATTTGCTGTTGATAACATCATCAGTTGGTCCCACTGTATAGAATTTAAATACTGTCTCAGACCATCGTAGTTGCCTTTACGAAAGCAATAACCCTTTCCTTTACTCCCTGATGGTAGTTACCTCTTTGAGTAAATCCCAGTTCAGCACACTGTGATCACTGCCACCTAGTGGTTCCTCTATCTGCAGATTCTTAATGCATGAAGAATCACTACTAATGATCAAATCAAGAGTATTACTCCCTCTAGTTGCCTCCCGAACGTGCTGATGTAGAATACAGTCATCCAATAAATGGCCAAATGCCTTGCTAGTGTGTGAGTGACCAACCCACAAATTCCAGTCAGTATCTGGGAAATTAAAATCCCCCCCCCCCATTATAAGACTCTCGGATTTACTGGCCCACTCTATTTCCCTGTACAGTTTCTTATTATACTCATCGGAGTCATTAGGCCTATAGCACACTCTTACTCTCAATTTTGATCTCCCAGTGCTTATGTCACACCAAACTGACTCGACACTGCACTGTCCCGCAATGTCGCCTGGCTTCACTTCCTTGGATTTTATGTGTTTCTTAACTAATAGCATAACCCATCTTCCCTTCCTATCCTTTCTGTAGACGTTGTACTCCCCAAATTCCAGTTCTGCATTCCTTATGTCTGTGTGATATCACATCTCTGATATCCCAACAATATCTGCCTTTGATGCTTTGAGCAATACCTCAAATTCATCAAATTTATTTATCAAACTCCTAGTATTGGTGTACACGCAAGTGTTGCGTGTACACCAATAAACAGGTATATGCACAGGAAAATGAACAGGTACATGCACCTGTTCATTTTCTTAGCTACCCTAACGCAACCCATGTGTTTACCTGTACCGCAATGACTCCCCGCAGTCGCTGAAATATCCTGCATCTTGTTTTCCAGGCTTCTGCTCATTCCAGTAGAAGCAGTGTAAGAATCACTTTCACCTCTGCCAGTGGCTACTGTTAATCTATTAGTTCTTGTATCCTCCCAAGCTAGCAGGTTTCCGATCCACCTAACGCTGCCTCAATAGCATCAGCAAATATTCTTGCACCCTTTTTATTTAAGTGTATCCCATCCATGTGGAAGCAGTCCCTTCTGTTAACAAGTACAGACCAGGCTGAAAAAAATTCTATCCCTTGAGCCTTGCACAATCTTTCCAGGGCCGAATTGATCAACAAGGCTCTCATTATATACTCCCTCCTATCATGTCTGGGCAGAAAAGAGTTTTGTGAAAGAGATATGCAAGATGAATTCGAGAGAGACTCATTACTTGTGTGAGAAATTTTCAAAGTCAGTTGACTTATTCATAAGTGGAGGTGAGATATAGTAAAGTTTGTGTTCATATTTAAATGCAAAGACAAAGAGTTGTATCCGACTAATATGTCATGATGTTTGCTTGCAGTCTTTACAGTATGTTGATATGCTATTGCCATATTTGTGACTCTTTACTCAAAACCTCATTACTTTATTTACATAATTTAATGATATTGGATATTGAAACAAGTATCGTTAATGAAACTTGTAAACCTTGTATCCCTTTTGGTAGGAGTCAGTTTTTTAATCTTTAAGTAATTTGCATAAGAAATTGTCAATTTTTTTTTTTTGACATTTACTAGAAAATTGGTTCTTAACTTAATAGCTGTTGTGATCAAAGAGTGATTGCTTCAGTTCATATAAGTAATCTGATTTATGTATTAGTTAATGACAATGTTTTCCATTAATAATGAATTCCCATACTGTTGCATGTACTAATTTTTCTATTGTGCATGTTTTTTTTAATTAAGTTATAACAATTTCTTTGTTGATTATGTGGGTTGTTAGCATATTATTGTTCTGTTCGCTTGCCGTATATGTGCTTGCTAAAAATAATATTTGATATCTGTGTCTAATGGAGCATTTTTGAAATTCTTATAAGATATGAAAAAATATTTATATTGTTAGCATTTTATTTAGGAAATGGAGAGAACCAAAAAAGAAAATGACACTGTTCTAGGAGAACAACAGTCAATTGAGAAGCAAGAAGAAAGAGGTGGTGATGATGATGATGATGATGGTGATTCTGATGGTGGTGATAATTGCTTCACAATGGACAAGGTAAATATGTTTATTTGGCAGTCCATTCTGAAAATTTCACAAAATGAAATTTTTCAAAAAATCTTTTTTATAAAATATCTCTCCCTTAAAACTATAGGTATCTATCTGTGCATAATTGGATGATATGGCATCATTATGATAACTACTGAAAGTCTCCTGCAATTCATTTTGAAAATTCAATTTTTCCACCATCTGGATTTTGAAGAAAAATGGATCTATAAATTAGTGTCTTTATGCAGCTTGATTTACAATATCAGTAATGTGTTGTAAGGAAAAAATGTTTCTATTTAAACTCCAGAACTGCTGCATATGGCAGTGTTGAGTATGCTATGGAAACAAGATTTAGGGATGAGATACACTTGAATAGAAAGAGTGCAAGAATATTTGCTGGTGATATTGAGGCAATGTTGGTTGAGTCAAATACAGTAAACCCCCACTATTCGCGGTATCTGTATTCGCGATTTCGCGTATTCGCGGTCGCTGATTTAATATAAAATGAAACCTAAAAAAATGTGAATTTTAAAGCGCTGTGAACATTTTCCGCCATAAAAAAACATGGGCGTGGCTAAAATTATCTTTCTCGGTCAAAACAGCACTCAGTGGGTGGGGGAGAGGGGTGGCAAAATCGCGATCGTGAGATGTTTCTCACTAATCCTTGTTCAGTATGTGGTATGCGCTTGTTGTGGAAGGTTTCGTCGTTTGCTTTTAATTTATATGCTTAAAAATTGAATAAATTTATAAATTGATATGTTTACAAAAGTGATAAATCTACCATTTTGCAGTGTAAAACAGACTTTTCGAGTGTGTTAACGGAAGAAAGTGACTTTGTTGTGGACAAGTGCTTTCTAACCCGTACAAAAATATGGCTACGAATAACAAGAGAAATGTGAAAATATGAAAGAAGGTGATGACATTAGCGAATAAAATTGAGCTATTAGACAAAATTTCTAATGGTGAAAGTGTCTCCTCAGTGGCAAAACATTATAAAATCAATGAGTCAACGGTACGATCGATCAATCAAGAAATCGGAAGAAAAAATCCGCCGTAGTGTCTGTGAAAACGCGCTAATTGCTTCAAAAATTTGCTCTGTAACTCGTGATGTTAAATTAGAAAAAATGGAAAAAGCTTTAAATCTGTGGATAGAAGACCAAACTCAAAATAAAATTCCGTTAAGTTCACTCATCATTCGCGAAAAGGCAAAACTCTTTTATCAACACGTTAGCGAAACTAGTTGATAGCACTGGCGTGATGTTTTTTTTTTTTTGCTAGCAAGCAAAGGCGCTGGTTTGAAAGATTTGTTTGAAATTTCTAATAAATATCACATTTAATATTAAATTGTTTATTATTTTCATTTCGATGCCATGTGCTTGCATTTCACTAGGTACTGTCTATGTACATAGTCATATTATGAAGGTACATATAATACATACATAGACAAAATTTTAGACTAGTTTTTCTTATATATTTCATACTTTGGAACGGAACCCCTTTATTACTATGGGAGACATAACTCAGTATTCGCGTTTTCAGTATTCGCGACATTTCTCAGGAACGTAACCCCCGCGAATAATGGGGGTTTACTGTAACTGCTAGCTTGGTGGTGACACACAGACTAATATATTAACAACACCCACAGCAGAAGTCTCAGCAATTCTTGCACTGCTTCTATTGGAAAACAAAAAACTGGAAAACAAAATGCTGAGGATTTCAAGGTCTGCTGGGGAGCAAGCAAACACATGGGCTGTATTAGGGTTACTAAGAGTAAAAATAAGTGCACGGATACTTGCATTTATACTAATTTTAGTCACATAGTAAATAAATATGATGAATTTGAAGCACAAGTAAAGTAATCAAATGCAGACATTGTGGGGATATCAGAGAGGGGCTCACATCTGGTGAGTATAGGCTTGGCACACCCAGGGTCCTGAGCTGGATATCATCATTCTTTTCTTTTTTGTTGATTCCCTTTTACTTTTCTCTCTCTCTCTCTCAGGGTAATTCAGAAATTTTTTTTTTTTTTGGCTGGTGCAGCATAAGCCTCAGGCTTCCATGCACCATACGGCTAATAATATAATAACATGGTGTCACTACATAAGGGATGAAGAATTTGAAATGGCGAGTACAATGGGTACAGACAGGATAGTAGGGGGCTAGATTATGCACAGTCACTCTGGTGTGACATCAGAACTGGGAAAACAAAAATGAGGGCAGTTAGGAGGGGAAAAAAATTATGGAGTGTGCGTTAGGCCTAACACACTCTCCCTCGTAACAAACAACTACACAGACATAGAATGGGAGAGTAAATCGAAATGTCATATAGTAGTAGAAATTAACTTTACAGATAATTGACTGGACCTTCTTGGCTGCTCAATCAGACAGCAAGATTTATGCGGATATATTGGATGATTATTTCCTGCAACAGCATGTTAGTTGTTGTTTGTTTGTTATTTGGTTTTTAGGAGCATTAGCAACTAAGGCCATATTGCTCCGTGGATATCCGGTGGTCATTCCCTGACCTTTCCGCATCCTCCGTATTTGGTGGTCATGGGCTCTAACCCCAGTCTGATCAAGAAGCGTGTGCTACGCACTGCTGCTCCTGCCCACCTGGCTACGGAGGCGCCTAGCATGTTAGAGAGCCAACAATAAAAAGCAGTATTCTTAATCTGATTAACAGCAGTGACCCTTCATGAATTAAGAATGTGTAGCCAAAAGACCCACTAGGTAGCCATGATCACATTGTCTTGGTGTGGAATTTACTTAAAGATGTAACTACTGTCAAAGGCCAGGGAAAGGGCTTTTTGTGAAGTTACTGTAGGAGTCTCGTGCAGTTTTAAATTCTGGATGTTTGGACCAACTGTTGAAGTTGCCAACAGCAAATTCTAAATGGGAAGCATTCAGGGATGTTATCGCAGAAGCTATTTTATATCTATATATATATATATATAAACAAATGTTTATATTCAGTGTGTAAGGAAGGAAGGGATGTTGACCTGTTAATTGTAATTACCATGAAAAAATTGAGAAGGCCAGTAAGGTGGAGATAACCTGATTAATATAACAATGATTCCTAAAATAGTTACAATGTACCTAAAGTAGAGGTCTCGTGCAGTTTTTAAATTCTGAACATTTGGACCAACTGATGAAGTTACCAACAGCAAATTCTAAATGGGAAGCATTTGTCTATATATATATAGACACAAATGTTTATATTCAGTGTATAAGGAAGGGATGTTGACCTGTCAATTGTAATTACCATGGAAAAATTGAAGGCCAGTAAGGTGGAGATAACCTGAAATAACCTGATTAATATAACAATGTTACCTAAAGTAGTTACATTGTTACCTGAAGATAACAGTGTTACCTAAAGTAGTGGGTCCTAAAGCTTTAACTACTTCTTCATAGGGTCGGCAGCCAAAACCACGGGAGCCACAACAATATGCAAGGGTCTCTGTTTTTGTTATGATGTATACATGCAAAATGATTAATCATAGCCAACCCGACAGAGACCAAAAAGAAAAGATTAAAATTTTTAAAAAATAATAAATATATTTTTTTTTTTTAATCAAAATAATAGAAACATTACAAAAATTACTTCAACTTACTGTGTATTTGGGATATGTGAAATAGTTGCCTGTGGTGTTTACAAAGTAACGTTGGAGAACCAGTGATAAGGATAAAGATGATAGATCGCTGTCTAGAGTGTTTATGTCAGTTGAAGTAACCATGTGTTAGCAGAAGGGAATTGAGTTATCAAATTAAATGTCCCATGTTATGGGGAAGTAGGTAAATAAACAAATGAGGCACAGTGCCAGCAGAGGTAGATTATTAATGACTGACAAAATTAAATTAATGTCAGTCATTAAAATTAAATTAAAAGCATTTCTTTTATTGTATATGTTGATTGTAGTATGAGGGCTGTTAATATTAATATCTAAGTCTAAGTAATTGGTTGAAGAATCATTATTAATTGTTTTTTCTAGAGTAAGTTCTGAAGGATAAATACCGGCAAAGTCATGTATAAATGTAGGGTAGTTGAATACCAATAAGTCATCAATATATCTATAAAGTTTAATATCTGGTATTCAACTACCCTACATTTATACATGACTTTGCTGGCATTTATCCTTTAGAACTCACTCTAGAAAAAACAAATAATAATGATTCTCCAGCCAATTACTTAGACTTAGAAATTAATATTAACAGCCCTCATACCACAATCAACATATACAATAAAAGAGATGCTTTTAATTTTAATGTAGTCAGTTTTAAACTAACAGGTCTGTAATTACCTGTGTCTCCCTTTGATCCTGCTTTGTGGATTGGGGTTGAATTTGCACATCTCCAGTCCATTGGTACCTCCCCTGAGTCCAGGGAAGCTCTCATAATTATGACTAAGGGTTTGCTTACTTCCTTTGCTGCCTCCTTTAATATAACTGGATAGATCCCATCCACCTCAGGTGCCTTTTTTATGTTCATCCTCAACAATTTCTCTTCCACTTTCCTCTCAGTTATTAAAAAATCATCTAGCTCACTGCCAGAGTTAACTTAACCTCTGGAATTCCCCTTCCTGAATAACTCCTCAAGTGTGAATGTAGATGAAAAATACTCATTTAATTTGTTGGCCACCTGAGCAGGATACTCAACTGTTCAACCATCAATATCCAGTGGGTCAATCTGATTCATCCCTTTCCTTCTAGAGTTTACATAGATAAAGAACTCTTTTCTGTTTTTCTTTGCATCCTTTGCCAAAGATTTCTCATAATCTGCCTTCGCCTGCCTAACCTCCTTTGTAACTTGGTTACAGACCAGCTTATATCTATCATAGGCTTCTGTGTCACGTGTTAATTTATATGTTTTGGAGGCACCATCCCAGATGTGGGAACAATATTCCATGGCAGGGCTTATTTGCGATTTATACAGGGTGAGCAGCTGTTTCGAAGAAAAGTAACACGGAGAGCGAAAGAGAAAACCAAGTTTTTTAGGTGCACAGGAAGCAATATTTGTAATGCGCTTGTGCCAAGGGAGATTAGAAGTCAGAGTAATCCCCAAAAGAGATATATTATTTTGCCTACAAACTGGAGTGTCACTAAAGATAAGCATAGGAGCAGAAGAATCCTTTCTGCGAGATATAAGACAAGACTGAGTTTTAAAAGGGTTGAAATCAACTAAGTTGTCTTTGCCCCACTGGAGAATTACCTGAAGATCGGCATTAAAGGAATTGGTAGCAGATTTTCGAGAAGTTTAAGCTGATTGAGCAGGACAAGGTTTCTCAAAATGGAAAGTGGAATGCAATGTGCTATCATCGGCAAAACTATGGATAGGATTTCCAGTCAATGGAAGAAGGTCATTAATATACAAGAGGGAAAGAGTGGAGGAAAGAACTGAACCTTGGGGGACACCGGCATTAGTGGAGAAGTTAGAAGACAGTGAGCGATCAGAGAGAAAATTGGATAACCAATCACTAAAAACAGTTGGAAAACCATAAGATGGAAGCTTGTTTAGAAGACCTTTATGCAAAACACGATTGAAAGCCTTTGAGATGTCAAGAGCAACTATTTGCGTTGCACCGAACCTTTCCATTGAATTTGTCCTAAATGGGTAACATAAGCCAGATCGACACTGACGCAATCCATACTGGCGATCATTTATCAGATGGAAAGTTTCTAGGTAGTTTAAGAGTTGGCGGTTAAATGATTTCTCCATTACTTAAGAAAGAGTAGAAGTAATTGCAATGGGACGATAATTGGATGGGAGGGATTTGTCACCCTTTTTAGGAACTGGCTGGATATGAGCAAATTTCCAAGCAGAAGGAAAAACACTTTTGGAATAAGAAAGTGGAAAAAGGCTGCAAAGAATAGGAGTATGTTCAGGAGCACAAGTTTTAAGAACAGTTGGAGAAATACTATCAGGACCTGGAGCTTTCTTAGCATCAAGATTCATCAAAATCCTTCTGATATCCTTTTGACAGAAGACCATAGGAAGCATTGAATGGAGCGTGTTGGGAATGGTGGGAGCTGTTTTACCAAGATCATTAATACACGAGTTGGAAGAAAAATGGGATGCTAGCAGGTAAGCTTTATCCTTGGCTGAAGTGACAACAGAACCATCTGGTTTGGACAGAGGTGGGAGCAGAGATGGGCAAAAGTTGCGGCCAATAGCTTTGGCAAGAGACCAGAATACTCGACTACCATTAGGGCAAGGAGCAAGTTTTCTACTCTTAGCCTGTTCAAACTCTAGTTTGGACTGATTAATAACTGGTTCACAATTGTTGCAAGCTTTGGTGTAGGCAGAAAATGAAACTGAAGAATTAGAAACAAGCCACTTACGATATGCAACATTCTTCTCTTGAACAGCCTTAACACATTTATTGGAAAAACAAGGTTTAGATAAAGAACGTGGTTTTAAAGTGGAGTGTGGGATAAAGGATTCCATTCCTGCAAGAATAATTTCACTGACATGATCTGAGCAAACGTTGACATCAGAAGTTTTGAAACAGTAATCCAACCAAGGAAAAGAAGAAAAGAAGTCTTGCAGGTCATCCCATTTTGCATTCTTATAATGCCAAACAACACGAGGTTGGGAATAGCCACAAGATAAAGGTTCCATTTGAGAAGAGACAATCGCCAAGTTGTGATCTGAAGTGCCTAAAGGGCCTCTCACTTCGACCGTGTACTGAGGCTTTTGCAATTACTAATGAACAATCTGTGCAAGGTCATTAGTAATTGCAAAAGCCTCAGCATCTCGACCAGCTGTGTTTGTGTGACTAGAAAACGGACGCCAGCTGGAGTTGTGAACATTAAAATCACCAAGGAAAATTACCTCACTGTTAGGAAAGTTGGACTGGAGAAAGTCAAGTTGCAAAGAGAGGAAGTCAAAGAGCTCTAAGTAATTAGTGGAGTTAGGAGATCAGTAGAGACAACAGATGAATTTGATACAGTGAAGTAGAGAGATTTTATGCCAGAGAAGATCGAAGAGAGGAGATTCCAAATTGCCAAGTCTCTGACAGGGAATATCAGAACGGACACATGCAAGTACCACCTTTGAGGCGAAAAGAATCATACAGCGAATAATTTGGGCATCTGAGATGAGCAGTAGTTGAATCAACTAATAACTGAGATTCTGTTAGAAAAAGTACATTGGGTTTGGCAGACTGCAAGTGGAAATGGATATCGTTGAGATTAGAATTGAGACCATGTATATTTGTGAAATGAATTAGGAAGTGATTGGGAGGTTTAGATCTTTTCACAGATAAGCTTGCTTTATTAGTTTGACAATTGGGAAGCAAACTTGACATGGGGAAAAAAATTTTTAAATCAACTAGATGATTGTTATTTGTCAGGGAAAGTACTAGTGAAAAGAATATTGCAGACCTGATCGTCACCCATGAACCAGATTACATAATAGGGCTGACAATACAGGAACCAGTAGTAGGAAGTGATCACAGAGTTCTATAGTGGATGATGAAGATAGGGGTAGCAGTAGTTAAAGGCAAAGGAATAGGTTATAATTTCAGGAAAGGAAATTACAATGGCTTAAGGTGCTACATGGTCTCTATTAACTGGGTATACATATCTCACAGAAGGCAAATACAATTGAATTATGGTATACCTTTCAAACATTAATCACTGAACCTTGAATGCGTATATACCATTAAAAATACTCACAAGGAAGATTCCAAGTTGGATGAATAATGAAGCTGCCAAATTACTTGAGCAGAAAAAGGCAGCATCGAAAAGTTACAGAGTAATAAAAAGTTTGAAGACTATAACAGCTACAAATTGATCTGTAATAGTGTCATATAAAAGGTTAATTTGGCAAAGTCAGATTATGAGAAATTGCTGGCAAAGAGTGGGGATAAGGAATTCGTCACATATATAAATGTAAAGAAGAGAAGGACAAACCAATCATACCATTCTGTAATGAATGTGTGCTATTATTAGATATCCCAACTGATGTTGCAGATTAACTCAATGGTTACTTAATTTGATATTTACAGAAGAAAACCCTTTGTCAATGAGAAATTATGAGAGTGAAGTTGAAAATTGTGTAATTAATTATATTGAAATTTCTTCACATGATTATTTAATGAAAAACCTCTATAACCTACAGGCGAGTAAGGCTCTAGGGTTGATGCCATGTACTCTGTAATTTTAATGGAAGTGGCAAGTGAGTGCATTGAACCATTTGAGGCTAATTATGAGAACATCACTGGGCTCAGGAGAAATTCCATTGGATTGGAAAAGTGCCAACGTATATCCAATACATAAGGGCAGTGGGAAATTACCGACCTATCAGTCTAACTTCAGTAGTAGAGAAAATTGTGGAGGCAATGGTCAAGGGTGGAATTCAGGATTGTTTATATAGAAATTGAATTCTGGAAGATATTCAGCATAGTTTGTAACAGGAAAGTCATGTTTCACAAATCTGGTTAGCTATTTTGACAGTGTCACTCGTGAACTGGATTTAGTGAATAATTTTTATATTGTTTATTTAGATTTCAGCAAAACATTTGACTTAGTCCCACATTATTAGTTACTTTATAAGCTGGAACAGGTTGGAATCACGGGGAAAATTCTTATGAATTTGATGGATAGCAGGATGGCTTTGTGGTAGGAGGCAGAGGGTTGTGATAAATGGTTATTCTCGGTGCTTTTTTTTGGGACGGCATGGAATGGTGCGGTGTACTGGCACCTTTATTAACAGTGGTGTGTGACATTTGGATGCAGTACATTTCAAAATTTGTAATATTCAGTAATTTTTTGACATGAATAACATCTATGCTGGGGGTACCCTAAGGCACTCAGGCTGTCACGAAAAGTGAAATGTCTAACAGCTGTTATATCTCCGAAACTAATAGACAAAAGTATAAACAACTTATACTTATTTTATTGGAAATGTAATACCGTCGACGAATATGCAAGAAAAAATTAGAAATTTTGATATTTAATATCATATTTTTTCAAAAAAACTAAAAAGTTCACATTTTGATCATTTGCCATTGCACCTTGGTTACTTTCACTCTCAATAACAATGACGCAACAAGCACAATGCACACACCCAAGAAAACTCATTTGCATGCAGCAAGTTGCCTACAATTGAGCCACAAAATTGTTGCCCTTTGAGAGCTCTACAAGGATATATAACTAGATTTCAAATCGGGTTTTTAGATTTCGAGAGTTGAACAACTCGTTAAAGTAACGAGTTGTAAACTAAACATGTTCAAAGATTTTGACACAATCCCAAATCTAACGTTGAAAAGCAAGCACATTCCTCAACTTCATGGAATCAATGTTTGATCTTAAACTCGCATTAGATCCTACAAAATCTACTATGCGTGGGCAGTCATGTATCGACTTGGTCTTCAATCACAATGTTAACAGTTTGAATTGTTTCAACTATGTATCCTACTTTATTTACTACAAATCTTTATTGTTGATTGTAAATGAAAATACTGAATAAAATAAAACTGATTTTATTAAGGTTAAATTGTATTTTTTTAATTTCACTTGACATTATTCATGGTTCCACGTTCGGCTCCATGGAGCTAACGTTCATTTTTTTCACATTTATCCACTATTCAAATAAGCTTAAAGTTATTAAACTAAATTTGCATGTTTCACTGTCTGTTGTTAAGATATTTGCTGTATAAAACTTTATAACCATTTTTAGAATTTTATTTACTCAGTAGGACCTCTGTTTATCGAACTCCTTTATATGGAATTTTTTGAATTCCCCTTAGTAATATCATTTAAATTAGTTTCCATTGAGCGAAGGCAATTTTAATGTAACGAATGATTATGAAAGACAACTGGATACGCACCATTCACACTTCTGGCTTTCAGACAATTTAGGCAATTAGTGCTGGTGCTAAGCATGAATTATGAGAGCTAAAGGGATTACCATTCTACAACTTAGTGGTACTCATAAAACCTATCCGACCACCTGTCCCACATACAGAGAAAGTATGGTGGTCAACAGTGAGCAGATTAAGAGGTATTTCCAATGGTGAGCTGTGAATATTTTAACAATGCTCGCAGTTTTTCCAAATTTCTAGCAGGTGAATTTGATCAGTCATGGAGGTGACGTCATCTGCAGCTTCTGTTAGAGGTGCTTCCCAGGCTCGCACTACTAGTGTGATTAGAGCAAGTGCACATTTTTCGTGACCGGTACGATATCTCAAGTCAGGGGCGGATGTAGAGGGGTGGACAGATGTGACTTATTACCCCCTTAACCATGCATATAAGTGAATGTGTAAAACATTCCTAGGTCTATCTAAAAAAAAAAAAAAACTTAAGAATCTGGACGTCGTGCTTCGATGATAACTGGATGCAACAGCGTCTGGATTTCTAACTTTTTAGAATGTCTGAATAGTATGACGTCACAATCATGCTTCCTGAAGCATGATTTCAACAATACATTTGTCAACAATTTCTTTTTTTGTCTCGCATTTTTGTTACATTCCATTGTTAGGTTCCCCTAACAGCTACGTATGTCGCTTAAACTACAAGATCGGTACATCAGTCGCTGCTATTTTACAGAGATATTTAGATATGTTCCACTCGCAAGTATACATCTCTTACTTTAGTTATCGTAAATCCATTGTATCTTGTCTTCCAGAAATTATGAAAATCTGTGAATGATCAATAAAATATTTACAATAAAAAAGATCTTTTATTTTGTAATCAATATATACAAATCAGATACCTAAATACCGATATATACAAATCAAATACCAAAATACCTAAAAGAAATGCGAAGAATATTTCGCATAAACCATCTACCACGCATGTTGAATGCGTGCGCACAACTTTTTTATTTGTTTTTTTTTTTTTTTTTTTAAGAGATAGGGAAATATAATAGATACATTTTTTTCAGGATAAACTTTTAATATTGCGAAGAAAAAATAACATGAAATATTTCCCATATCACAAATAACAAAAACTATTACAAAATATTCTGACACCTCCGTAGTCAGGTGGGCAGGAGCAGCAGTGCATGGCACACACTTCTTGATTAGACTGGGGTTCGAACCTGTGACCACCAAATATGGAGGATGCAGAAAGGTCAGGGAATGACCACTGCATATCCCCGGAGCAATATGGCCTTAGTTGCTTATGCTCCTAAAAATCAAATAACAACAACATAACATTCTGCAATATAAAAACAAATATTGCATAAAAAACAAACTTTCTAGAAAAAGTACACAAAAAATCACAGATTACATGAAAAAAAAATTATTTCACAAATATTCAAGAAAAATTTATTCTAAAAATTGCCACATACAATTTACTATTTATTAATATTTGTTGTCAATCTTCTGCTTTGCTCAATAGCTGAGCGATGATTACAGAGTAATGATTTGACATAACAATCCGGATCAAATTGAAGCAATGGTTTTCCATTTAGATGTATGCTCATCATAATCTGCAATGTATTTAATTGTCACAATATTATTCATTACGCTGAAAGCTCACTCAGCTTCAGCACTGCTAATCACAATGGTTTCAAAGATATTTTCTGGCTTTCTTAATTGAAAAGGTAATTTCATTTGATTTTAAAGATAAACTGTCTTCGACAAAATCTCTAAAATCATTCATTTTTATTTCATATTTTATCAGAAAACTTAAATTTCTTATTCGTTTTTCACTGTCTTGCCACCAAGACGAAAGTTCTTTCATATTCTACGATTTCGGGTAGCATATGTTTAAAATTTCTTTCAATGGTATCATTATTTTCTTTATTTAATTTAAATTACACTGTTGCATTAATAACTTATCCTTTAAGGATAAAACAATGCATTTAATAACTTCTCACGAGGTAATTTTTTTTTTACTTTCAATTTTGATTCCTTCAAATTCTTTCCACTTCAACATGCTCTCAATTTTAGCTTCATAATTTCTTTCAGAATTTTTCAAATTAGCAATAGCATTGATAGTTTGAATAATTAATTTATATGCTTTTACCATTGTGATTCTGTAAAGCTTTTGAAAGATAAGAGAGCTCCTGCAGGATGTCGATCATTAGTGCTAGATGGTTAAGAAATTACAAATTTAAAAGTCAATTTAATAATCCGGAATATTGAACTTCTGATTCAAAATGTTTGCACAAAGTGGGACAATCTGCAAGCTAGAAGCTGCTCATTATGGCCCGAACACGCGATCGATCCTTATAGTTTTCACATCAAGTTCTTTAGCAATCATCCTTAATTCATGCTGGTTTTTTGGAGATTGGTGATAGTTTTTTTTTTTTTTTTTTTTTTTTTTTTTGTTAATTATTGCCTGTATGCCATTATATTTTAGAACATTTTCAAAGCCAACATTTCATCTTCGTAAAGTTTATATAATATCTTAGTTGCTTCAATCTCCCTTCCCCTACGTTGCTACTCTCACTAGTTCTTTGAATACAGTGCAAAATGTCAGAATCACACAGATATTCAGCTACTGTGACCATGTAAACATAGACAGGAGAAATTTATTGGAAGGCATGGATCACTCACTTCTCCAAAAAACATATGCCCGTTTGTTGGAGTAAAGGGGAACCACAACACGGGTTGACCAGAGGCTATAATTTGTGTCGAGAATCTTCTTAATCCTCTGACTGGCTATGAAAAACATATTGACTAGCGCGACTTCTCGGTATGTGACTGCATAGGTTTTACGGACACCACTAACATTGTGAAACGGTAATCCCTTTCACCCTTAATTCGCACTTTCTAATTACCTAAATTGCCTAAAGGCCAGAGGCGAGAACAATCCATATATAGTTGTCTCTTCTAATCCGTTCATTACATGGAAATTTTCTTTGTTCAGTGGAAACTATTTTAAAGGTTACCAAGGGGAATCAAAAAAATTCGCTATAAAGAAGTTTTTTAAACAGAGGTCTGACTGTAATTAAATCAAAAATGAAGCAATTTTAAAAATACATAACCGATTGATTGTGCCATTAAAATGCTGGGAATTGGGCCCCGCTCGCCCCACCGTAGTTTCGGCTCTGGATACTCAATAAATGCATTCAGAATTTCATTTGTAAAATAAATGATCATCTGAACAAAGGGCTCGCAAATTTTCAAAAAAAATAACAATGGGCTCTCGCGAGCCCACTATAGCTCACCACTGGGTATTCCCAATGCTGACAATGGGCTCTGGTCAACCTTCTACTGTATGCCCTGTTCGAGAATTATGAAAGGGTGATTTTCTTTTACCGCGACAAATAATAGTCATCTGCTGTTTTGCAGAAGTGCGTCATCCACACTTTCTATAAATGTTCCCTATTTCTGTTTACATGATTACAGTATCTGAATATCCGAATGACTCCAACATTTGTGAGTTTCAAAAAAAAAAATCAAATTTAACAACTAGTTCAAAGAACTAGTGACGAGAGAAGGAAAATGAGGACAATGAAGGTATTAAACATGAAATGTTGGCAGCTTTTGAAACTTCGTTGTGGACTGCAGTGTGAAGAAAATGTTCCTGAAAATACTAGTTATGTTAAAATAAATACAGACATTTTTTTAATGATCCATGTTCACTAAAATCCAGTGTACAACAAAAGATAACCAATTATTTTGCAAAATAATTCTTAAATTGTGCGCACCATGTACGTATAAAAAAAATCCTATCTTAATATGTTATGTATTAATAAATTATTTTGAAAATGTATTTATTCACACTTATTTCTGATTTATTTACCTTTTTTACTATTTATTTCTTTATAACGAAATTTTTGTTTAACAAATTCTTACAAGCGAACAACCAATCTTGATATATAGAGGTCCAACTGTAGATTATTAGGGTTTATCCCACTTTCATAGTTGTTCTATGAAAGTACCCTCATTTTGGTAAACTCATGTACCTTTTTCTCACTCCTCCCACTTTGGAAATACCATTTCCTAAGGATTTGTATTGGTTCCCCCACTAGTTTTTTTATGACTTTTGTTACAATGTAAAAGTTTTTTTCAACACTAATAGCTTTGTATTTGTGCATTTTCAATTTAGACGCAAGGGCTTTATTTAATTGCCCGTGCGGTAAAGTGGTAATGAGATTGTGAGTAAATTAGTATTAAAAAAAAATTGAACCATAAAGTAAAAAATAAAAATAATTAGTAGTTTCTCTCCACCTTCCACAGTTAAGAAATTAAAAACAAGTGAGAATATGAGTGAAGACTTAACCATAGAGACTGTGTCAAAGGCTGTTTTTGTTCCTGATCATTCCGCATCCAATAGCAAGGGATGACTGACATAAAAGACTAGCCAAGTTGCTGGACTGTTGATCAAACAAATGACTAATGTACTAAATTATCAAAATAAGAGACTTGGCTGTGCATTATGTAAATAAATTGGGACTCTTGGAATGGAAAACAAGATGGGCATGAACATTTCGAAGGAATGAGCAAACAATGGCGTTGTCTATTTTGGCAAAAGCAGACAAGAACTGCCCTTAAGAAAAAAAATTTTTGATCACAAGGAAACAGCCGGACATAAAACTACCCTCTGAAAATC
This sequence comes from Mastigoproctus giganteus, assembly GCF_048544385.1. Classification (NCBI taxonomy): domain Eukaryota; kingdom Metazoa; phylum Arthropoda; class Arachnida; order Uropygi; family Thelyphonidae; genus Mastigoproctus; species Mastigoproctus giganteus. Next base: position 222,354,154 of record NC_143583.1, read on the forward strand.
TATGTCTAAAGAAAGTATCACATAAACAATTAATAACAGCAAAAATTTTTCACACCGCATATAATGTAGCCAAAGAAAATCAGTCTTTTCGTAATTTTGAATCAGAGATTAACCTACAAGAATTAAATGCAATTGTCATGGGTTGTATTCAACTAACGCTTTCATTAACATCTTTAATCATATTAATGATGAAATCAGAAAAAAATTTGTCTAACCTAATATCATTATGTCGAGCAGTAAAATTTAATTGATAATTGACCACGATGAGTGAGAAGGCACTTTAATCATTTGCATTCAAACTTGAACTTTTCACAGTGGAATGAGATCTGCCATAAATTTGTTTTTGAACTTTATCAAACTCAAAAGTGTTATTTGATATGAAGCATTATCAACAAGGGATATTTTATTCTCTGCTCGATTGTCTTCAGTTATATGGTATGACAGAAAACTATTTAAAAACTCACTTAGTTTGTGTCACGTGATAGTGCAGCTGTTATGATGGGTAGTAAAAGTGATGTTACAAAAGTAATGAAAAAGAAATTCCCTTCTTTAATTGTGTGGCATTGTGGTAATCACCAATTAGAACTATCAGTTTCTGATACTGTGAAATCCATTGCAGGTATCAATAGATTTATGATAAACTTTATGTCATTAATAACGCATCGCCAAAAAATGCCAGAGAACTGAAGGTAGGCACAACTCAAAAAAATGATATTAAGAGTAGGAGACTGGAGGAATTACTTATCAGGTACAGATCAATGTTGAAAAAAAGCTGTGAGTTAGGGTTGAATTTAAAAGTGTCTGCAATTCTGCCCAGACATGATAGGAGGAAGTATATGATGAGAGCCTTGTCAATCAATTCGGCCCTGGAGAGATTGTGCAATGCTCAAGGGGTAGAATTTTTCTCAGCCTGGTCTGTGCTTGTTAACAACAGACACTGCTTCTACAGGGATGGGATACACTTAAATAGAAAGGGTGCAAGAATATTTTCTGATGCTATCGAGGCAGTGTTAAATTGAGTTAAACTGAGTCGGAAAACTTGGGGAGATACACGCACTAATAGATCATCAGTAGCCACTGGCAGAGGTGAAAGTGATTCTTGCACTGCTTCTATTGGAATGAGCAGCAGCCTGGAAAACAAGATGCTGGGGATTTCAGAGACTGCTGGGAGCCATTGCGGAACAAGTAAATGCATGGGCAGTGTTGGAGTAGCTAAGAATAGGAACAGGTGCATGTATATTTGCTTGTACACCAATGCTAGGAGTTTGGTTAATAAATTTGATGAATTTGAGTTGTTTGTCAAAACATCAAAGGCAGATATTGTTGGGAAATCAGACACGTGGTGTCGCACTGATATAAGGAATGCAGAAATGGAATTTGGGGAATACAGTGTGTACAGGAAGGATAGACAGGATTTTTTTTTATTTTTTTATTATTACTCCGGAACAGCCGAAGCCTTACAAAGGAGTAATATAACTAAAAATACAGATTTGTTTACAGTTAATAAATAAATGGGATAAAATACATATACAATGGAATATCATATATTACAGGCGATTTGCATTTAGGCAAAGCTGGGATGACAGAGATTTGTTTATTTCTAACACCTTTGTTATTACATTTTCTTGTTTGATCATAATTTATAGTTTACTCTGAGGGAATTATATTATTATTATTATAATTATCAATTTTTTTTGAAAATTTATTGTATTTTTTATTATATATATATATATTTTTGAATTATTTATAGTTAATATATTCATATTTTTTATTTCTTTATTTATTAATCATTTATTATTTTCATTTTCTAATTACTTGATTATAGAACCTTTGTAATTCTTTTTTTATTGGCGCATCAGCAGCTAGAGCTATAATGTTTAATATTGTTAGCTTCAGCTAGAATATCAATATTGGATTCATTTAGTAATCTTGCAGTTCTGTTGAAATAGTTGAATTTAAGGTTATCAGTTCTGAATGGCTTTAGTGTCAGCAAATTGTGTCTTCTCAAGGCTCTTGGAGGGCAGCTGAAATTAATTATGTAGAGCAGCTCGGGGGCTTCCAATTTTCCAGCCACGAGATGCTTCAGGAATTTGCAGTTCACCACAGTCCTTTGAGAAAGTGGTACCATCCTGAAATGAGTGCATCATTCATAATAAGATTTTGTGTCCATTTCCATCCTAGACTTCTACACTAAGAATCTGACTATGGATTTTTGAATACGTTCCATCTGTCCAGCGATGTTGACTGGCTTCACTTCTTTGGAGTTTCTTAACTAATAGCATAACCCCTCCTCCCTTCCTATCCTATCTGTAAACGTTGTACTCCCCAAATTCCAGTTCTGCATTCCTTATATCTGTGTGACATCATGTCTCTGATATCCCAACAATATCTGCCTTTGATGCTTTGAGCAATACCTCAAATTCATCAAATTTGTTTACCAAACTCCTAGCATTTGTGTACACACAAGTATACATGCACCTGTTCTTTTTCTTATCTACTCTAACACAGCTCATGTGTTTACTTGTACCGCAACGACTCCCAGCAGTCTCTGAAATATCCTGCATCTTGTTTTCCAGGCTTCTGCTCATTCCAATAGAAGCAGTGCAAGAATCACTTTCACATCTTCCAGTGGCTACTGTTAATGTATTAGTCCTTATATCCCTCCAAGCTAGCAGTTTTCCGACCCACCTAGCACTGCCTCAATAGCATCAGCAAATATTCTTGCACCCTTTCTATTTAGGTATATCCCATCCCTGTAGAAGCAGTCCCTTCTGTTAACAAGCACAGACCAGGCTGAGAAAAATTCTACCCCTTGAACCTTGCACAATCTTTCCAGAGCCAAATTGATCGACAAGGCTCTCATCACATACTCCCTCCTATATAGTATTTGGTGATTACACAATTAACCCATAACTGGTTAACCCATTAACCACATTTAGTTTCAATCTGTTATGAACACAGCTACTGCAACTTTAACTATTTTTTATTTTTTAAATTATTTTTTTAACACAGAGGGTTCAAAGTAGTAGTGGCATATGATGCAAGAAAGCAAGCATATGAGCTTATGCAGCATCAGCCAAAAAAAAAAAAAAAAAAAAATTCACACAGCCATTCCTTCTAAATGTTTGTCCAGTTCCTCCTTAAATTATTTACCCTATCAACTTCCACAATGACAGATGGAAGTTTGTTCCAGAAATTAACCACCCGCTGGCTAAAGACAAATTTACTGACAGAGGGAGTGCTGAGGCTCGGAGGACTTCAGGGGGAACAGTTGTCCTTTTGCAGATCTATCAGGAATAAGATGATACAGCCAAGAAGGATGTCTTGGTGTGTATTTGATATAAAGACAGAGAGTGTGACGGTATTAAGCATCATCCCATCATTATGATGGGCATTTATGAGAGCTTGAAGAATAGGGTAAATGCCTTTAAAGAATTCGGCTAGGGCCCATCATGCCCCCAGCTTTCCATCTCAATGCCAGAGCTTGCACTTGCATATCAAACAATACATCAGGAACCCCCAAGGTAAAATGTGCTGGACCCACATGACATACCTGTTCTCAGTAACTGTTGTCAACAAAATAGGAAATATATTGTGCAAAAAAAATAGGTAGAATAAGACCAGGGTATGTCTGCGATTGGCAGAAGTTGATGATTTTGTACAGAAAATATCATCATTTAAGGGCACAAAGGGTGATGTTGTTGTACAATTGGCACTGATAACATTAAGAGTAGGAGATATGAGGATTTATTTAACAAGTTGATGAACCTGCTCAAATAGTTGACAAACTGAAGGAGTATTTGTATCTACATTCACAGATGAGGTATTCTGTAGAGAAGTGGAGGCTTGAAGCTGGTCAATCTCTAAGAGGGAGCTAAATTATTTTGTAATAACTGAGAGGAAAGTAAAGAAGAAATTGTTGAAGTTAAAAGTGAGAAAAGCACATGGGGTAGATGAGGTCTATCCAGTTTTATCAGAGGAGGCAGCGAAGGAAGTAAGCATCCTTAGCCATAATTATGACAGCATCCTTGGACTCAGCAGAGGTCCCCACAGACTGGAGATGAGCAAATGTATTCCCAATTCACAAAGTGTGGGGGGGGTAATCAAAAGGTGACATGAGTAATTAGAGACATGATGGTTTAACTTCTGTTCTGGGAAAAATAATGGAATCACTGGTTAAAGAAACATTGCAGGATCATCTAGAAACCTCAGGGTTTCTAGATGATCCTGCAATCTGGTGACTATGGGCTTGGCAAACCCAGGGTCCTGAGATGGATATCACCATTCTTCTCTTTCTTGCTTTCTTGGTGATTCCTTTCTAATTCTGACACGCTCTCTCTCACTCTCACTCTACCACTGGATTTTTTTTTTGTTTCGTGCAGAATAAGCCTCAGGCTTCCTTGCACCATACGGCTAATAATAATAATAATAATAATAATAATAACAAGACTGCAGTTAGCATTAGCATTAGTAGAGGCATACGATGCAAGAAAGCAAGCTTATGCAGCATCAGCCAAAAAAAAAAAAAAAAAAACCCTCCCATTTCACCCCTCCATTCGTTCCAAATTCCTGTCCAACACAGCCTAAATTTATTTAGGCTATTAGCTTCCACAACAAAAGATGGAAGCCTGTTCTACCAATAAAGGTTAAAGGCAAATTTTTGCACATCTGTTCTACAACTATCTTTCCTCAATTTGAAACAGTGCCCCCTCAGGTTCTTAGTCTGAGCAAGAGGAAGAATCCCATCAGCATTCAGCTTGCTCAACCTATTCCGTTACAGTTCAGATGTAGCATGGGTTTGTTAAGGGAAAGTCTTGTCTGACGAATTTGATTGTAAGCTTCAATGTTGCCACGAAGAAACCAATTGCAAAAAATAAATTTGATATCACATACTTGGATTTCGGGAAAACCTTTGATATTGTTGCACTGAAGACTACTGTACAAATTGGAACAGTATGGCATGGATAAAGGAAACATTGATGGGAGAAGACAGAAGTTGTAATAAATGGACACTGCTCTTCATCGACTGTTATTATTATTGGTTCCCTAAGGTTTAGTGTTTATCCCATTGTTGTTTTCTATATTTATCAATAATATTGATGAAGGCATATCAGACTTAATGTCATTTTCAGACTATATGAAGGTTGGCAGGGTTGTTAATGACAGTAATTAGCATTAGCATTAGCAGAGGCATATGATGCAAGAAAGCAAGCTTATTCAGCATCAGCCAAAAAAAAAACAAAAAAAAAAAAAAAAAAAAACCCACTCCCATTTCACCCCTCCGTTCGTTCGAAATACCTGTCCAGTTGAGCTTTAAATTTGTTTAGGCTATCAACTTCAACAACAAGTGACGGAAGTCGGTTCCACCAACCAACCACCCGCTGGCCAAAGGCAAATTTCCGCACATCTATCCGACATCCGTCCTTCCTCAATTTGAATTTATGCCCTCTCAGGTGATTATTCTGAGAAAGATGAAGAATCCCATTGGCATTGAGCATGCTCAAACCATTCAAAGCCTTATACACCTCTATCAGATCACCTCGCCGGTGCCTAGTCTCCAGACTCTGTAATTTGCAAAACTTAAGCCTTTCTTCGTAAGAGCAACCCTTTGTTCCATTTACTAATCTTGTTGCCCTTCTCTGTACCCGTTCCAGCAGCTCTACATCCTTCTTGAAATGAGGCCTCCAGACCTGTATACAGTACTCAAGATGTGGCCTAACCATTGCCTTATACAAGGGAATAATCACCTCCTTATCCCTGCTAGAAAAATTCCTGTATATCATTGACAAGACACCATGAGCTACTCTTGCAGCTCGTCTGCACTGCTCAGAGAACTTCATATCTGCCTGCACAATTACCCCCAGGTCCTTTTCATTCTCCACCACTGTCAGTGTAGTACCGCAGAGTTGATACGTTGCTCTGGGGTTACTGTTTCCCATATGCAGCACTTTACATTTGTCGATGTTAAACCTCATTTGCCACCTCTCAGCCCATCTGTTCAACCTGTCCAGATCCTGTTGCAGCAGCATAGCGTCAGTATTGTCCTTAACGACCCTGCCAACCTTTGTATCATCTGCAAACTTGGACATTAAACTTGATATCCCATCATCAATATCATTCATAAACACCGAAAACAACAACGGACCCAACACTGAACCTTGAGGAACTCCACTAATAACATTAGTCCACGTTGAGCAGTGTCCATTGATTACCACTCTCTGTCTTCTGCCACTCAACCATCCCCTTATCCATAGCAGCAATTTGCCTCCAATGCCACACTGCTCCAATTTGTGCAGCAGTCTTCCATGTGCAACAGTATCAAAAGCCTTTCTAAGATCCAAATATATAATATCAAAGTTATTCCCTGCATCCAGTTCTTTTGTGACTACATCATAGTATCCAATCAAATTGGTCAGGCAAGACCTGCCCTTAACAAAACCATGCTGCGTCTGAGCTATAACTGAATTCTTGTCTAGATGATCCTGCAGTGCTTCTTTAACCAGTGCCTCCATTAATTTACCTGGAACAGAAGTTAAACTAACAGGTCTATAATTACTTGTGTCAGCCTTTGAACCTCCTTTGTGAATTGGGGTCACATTTGCACATCTCCAGTCCATAGGTACCTCCCCTGAGTCCAAGGAAGCTCTCATAATTATGGCTAAGGGTTTGCTTACTTCCTTTGCTGCCTCCTTTAATATAACTGGATAGATCCCATCCACCCCAGGTGCCTTTTTTATGTTTATCCTCAACAATCTCTCCTCCACTTTCCTCTCAGTTATTACAAAATCATCCAGCTCACTGCCAATGTTTACTTTACCTACATCATTCTCCATCCTGAATAACTCCTCATGCGTGAATGTAGATGCAAAATACTCGTTTAGATTGTTAGCCACCTGAGCAGGATCCTCAACTGTTGAACCATCAATATCCAGTGACCAATCTGATTCATCCCTTTCCTTTTCGAGTTCAAGTATGTAAAGAACTCTTTTCTGTTTTTCTTTGCATCCTTTGCCAAGGATTTTTCATAGTCTGCCTTTGCCTGCCTAATCTCCTTTGTGACTTGGTTACAGACCAACTTATATCTATCATAGGCTTCCATGTCACCCATTAATTTGTATGTATCCCATGCATTTTTCTTCTCTGCCACATGTCTCATTAGTTCATCTGACAACCATTTAGGCCTAAACCTTGAACAATATTTCTTAGTTGGTATGTAAAGCCTGGTAGCCTCCAAGATTAGTTCCTTGAATGCTTCCCATTTTGAGTTTGCTGTTGGTAACATCATCAGTTGGTCCCACTGTATAGAATTTAAATACTGTCTCAGACCATCATAGTCGCCTTTACGAAAACAAAAACCCTTCCCTTTACCTCTGATGGTAGTTACCTCCTTGAGTAAATCCCACTTTAACACACTGTGATCACTGCCACCTAGTGGTTCATTTATCTGCAGGTTCTTAATGCATGAAGAATCACTACTGATAATCAGATCAAGAGTATTGCTCCCTCTTGTTGCCTTACGAACATGCTGATGTAGAAAACAATCATCCAATAAATCCACAAAAGCCTTGCTAGTGTGCGAGTGACCAACCCACAAATTCCAGTCAATATCTGGGAAATTAAAGTCCCCCATTATAAGACTCTCTGATTTACTGGCCCACTCTATTTCCCTGTACAATATCTTATTATACTCATCAGAGTCATTAGGCCTATAGCACACTCCTACTCTCAATTTTGATTTCCCTATGCTTATGTTACACCAAACTGACTCGACGCTGCCCTGTCCATCGATGTCGACTGGCTTCACTTCCTTGGACTTTATGTGTTTCTTAATTAATAGCATGACCCCTCCTCCCCTCCTGTCCTGTCTATCCTTTCTATACACATTGTATTCCCCAAATTCCAGTTCCGCATTACTTATATCTGTGTGACACCACGTCTCTGATATCCCAACAATATCTGCCTTTGATGTTTTGAGCAATACCTCAAATTCATCAAATTTATTTACCAAACTCCTAGCATTGGTGTACACGCAGGTATACATGCATCTGTTTCTATTCTTAGCTACCCTAACACAACCCATGTGTTTACTTGTACCGCAATGACTACCAGCAGTCTCTGAAATATCCTGCATCCTGTTTTTCAGACTTCTGCTCATTTCAATAGAAGCAGTGCAAGAATCACTTCCACCTCTGCCACTGGCTACTGTTAATCTATTAGTCCTTGTATCCCCCCCAACTAGCAGTTTTCCGACCCACCTAACACTGCCTCGACAGCATCAGCAAAAATTCTTGCACCCTTTCTATTTAAGTGTATCCCATCCCTGTAGAAGCAATCTCTCCTGTTAACAAGTACAGTCCAGGCTGAAAAAAATTCTACCCCTTGAGCCTTGCACAATCCCTCCAGGGCCGAATTGATCGACAAGGCTCTCATCATATACTCCCTCCTATCGTGTCTGGGCAGAATTGCAGACACTTTCAAGTTCAACCCTAATTCACGGCTTTTTTTCAACAGTGACCTGTACTTGCTAAGTAATTCCGCCGGTCTCCTACTCTTAATATCATTAGTGCCAACGTGTACAACTATATCACCTTTTGTGCCCTTAAAAGATGATATCCGCTCTACAACGTCATCAACCTTTGCCCCTGGCAGACATACCCTGGTCCTATTCCACCTATCCTTTTTACAAAGGATGTTCCCCGTTTCCCTGACAACAGAGTCACCAACAACTACTAGTTCCTGTGGGACCAGCGCATTCTGCCTAGGGGGCTGCTTCTGTGTTGCCTGATGACCAAGTGCAAGCTCTGGCGTTGATGTGGGCAGCTGAGAGCTTGATGGGCCCCTCAATTTATTTCCTTCGAGGGCATCCACCCTGTCCTTCAAGCTCTCATAAAGGCCCATAACAACGCTGAGTTGTCGCCTGATTTCCTTGCACTCCTTACATCGTGCACACACAAAGACATCCCCCTTGGCAGTATCATGTCCCGTACCCGACTGCTCCGCAAACATCAAGCAAACAGTGCATTTTAATAGACTGTGATTCAGAGGGCAACTGCCCCCCTCAGTTCTCCCCTGAACCACAGCACTCCCATTAGCTTGAGCCTTTTGCTTTGCTGCTCTGGTCAGAGTCATGATTCCGATTTAATTCAATAAAATTCAAAACAAAAATTAAATCCTTAAGTTATATCCCAAAACAGTTATGTCATATATATATTTTTTTTTTTCGGTATCTAGTGTTTTCTACGAGTTCCCTTTATACAACTTCCGTATCACGTGTACCACTATAGTTATGTATTAATTATTTGTTAGATTAAGTCGTTACATATATATATATATATATATATATATATATAGAGTTAAAAGTACAATTTAATTGACAATAAAGTTTATCAAGATTAATAGATTTACTGATTAATTGACAATATTATATTATGCACTATACGACACTAAGCTTATGCTATCGTGTAAAAATGGCGGGAATTCACGAACGGTATTTCTACGGACTCTTAAGTATTGATTAGCTTCCAAATCTCGCTATCTCAATTTAGAATAAACTAAGGATCCTGACTAGGTCTATAATCTACTTATAGAAGATAATTTGATATAACAGTTGGTTAATAAATCGACTAAATTTGGTTAAAAAAAAATTTGGTTTGTGACACGTGGATTTGATACCGTTACCGATACTAAGTAATATCTACAAAATCTCTGTCTAAGTTAAACTTTAAACTAAGTATCGTAACTAGGAATATAAAGCTACTCTAGAAAATAAGTTAATATGACAATTTAAACTAATAAAGCAGAAAATAAATCAGGAAAAACTTCTCTGTTTGAAGAGCTTTAAGGAGCAATGTCCGCACAGGCTAACCTCGTACCCAGACTCAAATGAGTACACTACTGCAACAGAATCTAGAAAAGTTGGGCAGATGGGCTGAGAGGTGGCAAATGAAATTTAACATAAAGTACTGCATATAGGTAGCAATAATCCCAGAGTAACGTACTAACTGTGCAGTTAGTACGTTAAAAAACCTGGGGATAATTGTGCAGTCAGATATGAAGTTTTCTGAGCAGTGTAAACAGTCTGTCAGAGCAGCTCTTGTCAATGATATACAGGAATTTTGCTAGCGGGGATAAGGAGGTGATTATCCCTTTGTATAAGGCAGTCGTCAGGCTGCACCTTGAGTACTGCATACAAGGATGTAGAGCTGCAAGAATGAGTATAGAGGAGTGCAAAAAGGTTGGTGAGGGGAACAAAGGGTTGCCCTTATGAAGACAGGCTTAAGTTCTGCGAATTGCAGCATCTGGAAACTAGGCACTTGTAATGTGATCTGTTTGAGGCATATAAGGCCTTGAATGGTTTGAGCAAGCTCAGTGCTGATGGGATTCTTCCTCTATTTCTCATATTATACGCTGAAGGGGTAAAAATTCAAATTAATGAAAGACAGCTGTGGAATAGATGTGCAGAAATTTGCTTTTAGCTAGCTCGTGGTTGATTGCTGGAACAAACTTCAATTTGTCGATGTGGAAGTTGATAACCTAAATAAATTCAAGGAGGAACTGGACAAACTTTTAAAGCGAATGGATGGGTGAAATGGGAAGGTTTCTTTTTTGTCTGATGCTGTATAAGCTTGCTTTCTTGCATCATATGTCTCTAATAATGCTAAGAACAGAGCAATCTTCAGAAAAAGTCATGAGCCAGGATTAAATTTAAAAGTGGCTGCAATTCTGCCCAAATGTGATTGGAGAGAGTACATGATGAGAGCCTTGTCAATCAATTTAACCTTGGAAATATTGTTCGAGGCTTGTGGGAAAGAATTTTTCTCAGTGTAGTCTGTGCTTAATAGCAGAGACTGCTTCTACAGGGATGGGACAGACATAAATAGATGCTGATGCTATCGATGGCAGTGTTAGGCAGGGTAGAAAACTGCTAACTTGCGGGGAAGATACATAGACTAATAGATTAACTAGAGCTGCAGACAGTGATGAAAGTGATTCTTGCATTGCATCTATTGGAACACATTCCTGGAAAGCAAGAAACCAGGAATTGAATTTCAAGGCCTGCTCTGAGTCATCATGAAGCAAGGAAATATATATGGGCTGTGTTAGGGTAACTAAGAGCAAGAACAGGTGCATGTATACTTTTTTTTTTTTTTTTTTATGAAAACCCCAAACATGAAAGGTATCAAAACCTATAGTACTTTAGTACCGTGCATGGGTTGAAGGAGAAGTATGGGGGGGGGGGGGATGCCGGAAACTTTGCTCTAGAGACTAAACATGGGTTTCACCACTTCAAGCCTCCAATAAGCAAAGTGGTGGAATTTCACCGGTTGATGAAAGTCATCTACCACTTGGATTAGTTTATTTGTTACATATTGTACTGCTGCATCTAATGGTTTTTGCTTGATAATATCTTTTTTTTTTTTTTTTTTTTATGTGAACCCCAAACACAAGAGGTATTAGAACCTATAGTACTTAGTACCGTGCTTGGGTTGGAGGTTGGGAAGACGAAAGAAGATATTTGTTGACATTGGACTTGAACTTCTGTAGATTGTAATTTTCAGGAAATACGTATGAAGGAAGGTTGTTCCAGAAAACGGCAGTTGAATGAATAAATGAGGAACATGAAAAGTTGGTTCTGTGGGTTTGCAGTTGGACAGTAAATGGATATTGGCTGGTGGCGGCATGTGTTCGGACTGTTTTGAAAGAGAGAGAGCGGGAATTATAGAAGCCAATTCAGAAGTACAGTGCCCGTGGAAGTATCTGTAGAAGAGGCATGCAGCAGAAACAGTACATCTATAAGAAAGCGAGTGGAGAGACTTTGTTAAAGATGAATCATTAATTAACCTAACTGCCCTCTTCTGAATGGAATCAAGAAGCCTGAGAGAAGTTTTGGGGGCACCACCCCAGATGTGGGAACAATATTCCATGGCAGGGCGGATTTGCGATTTATACAGAGTGAGCAGCTGTTTGGAAGAAAAGTAACGCCGAGAACGAAAGAGAAAACCAAGTTTTTTAGATGCAGAGGAAGCAATATTTGTAATGTGCTTGTGCCAAGAGAGATTAGAAGTCAGGGTAATCCCCAAAAGAGATATATCATTTTGCATAGAAATCGGAGTGTCACTAAAGATAAGCATAGGAGCAGAAGAATCCTTTTTGCGAGATATAAGACAAGACTGAGTTTTAGAAGGGTTGAAATCCACTAAGTTGTCTTTGCCCCACTGGAGAATTACCTGAAGATCGGCATTTAAGGAATTGATAGTAGATTTTTGAGAAGTTGAAGTTGATTGAGCAGGATAAGGTTTCTCAAAATGGAAAGTGGAATGCAGTGTGCTATCATCGGCAAAACTATGGATAGGATTTCCAGTCAATGGAAGAAGGTCATTAATATACAAGAGGAAAAGAGTGGGGGAAAGAACTGAACCTTGGGGGACACCGGCATTAGTGGAGAAGTTAGAAGACAGAGAGCCATCTACCATCATCCTCAGTGAGCGATCAGACAGAGAAAACTGGATAACCAATTACTAAAAACATTTGGCAAACTATAAGATGGAAGTTTGTTTAGAAGACCTTTATGCCAAACACGATCAAAAGCCTTTGAGATGTCAAGAGCAACTACTTGTTTCACCGAACCTTTCCATTGAATTAGTCCATGGAACTGCATGCACAACTTACATCCACTTACATGTACAACAGTGCTAGGAGCACTGTTGTACATGTAAGTGGATGTAAGTTGTGCATGCAGTTCCATGTAATATAGATTAGGGTATAGTTTGGGGCTAGAGCCTCATGAAGCTCTAGACTTAGACCCTTAAAAGATGTGCAACATTACTAACCCCCCCCCCCCCCAGCAGATGCACTGTTGGCCTATTCCACCTATCTCTTTTTTCATAATGTATTTATGGTTCCTAACAGTAGAATTACTAGCAGTAACCTGTTGTATCAATACCTTTGGTCCTTGGTGATGATCTAGCCATGCTTCCAGATATCAGAAATCAGGCTATATCATTGAGTTGAGCAACTGGATTACTTGATGGGTCCTCCATTTTATTTTCTTTGAGGGTTCATTTCTTCATACCCCCAAATTCATCAAACTGATTGCTGGATTTCTGTTTAATCTCCTTATACATACTCCAAGAGCTTGAAGCTCTACCAATATATATTGATATTTTTGCTGTTTTATTGACTTAAATTGGCATATTAATTTATTTTCTAGAGGTAGCTTTATATTCCTAGTACGATACTTAGTTTAATTTTTAACTTCAATAGAGATTTTGTTGGTTATTACTAGTATCGGTAAGGGTATCCAATCCATGTGTTTTACAAGTTTTGCAGCTCCGGCGAACATAAAGCTTTAGCTATATTTAGCCGCTTTATTCACTTAACTGTTATATTAAATTATTTTCTATAAGTAGCTTATAGACCTGATCAAGATCCTTGGTTTATCCTGAATTTAGGTAGTGAGATTTTGGAAATTAATTAATACTTAGCGTCCGCAGATTTACCGTTCGTAACTTGCCGCCATTGTTATACAATACAATGTTATATCCCGTACTAGATAGCGTTAGCTTAGTATAGTATAGAGCATTACCGATTAATCAGTAAAATTTATTAATTCTGTTAAACTTCATTATCAATTAAATTATACTTTTTTAACTAAATACATATAACAACTTAGATTTTACAAACATAACATAATTAATTAATACATAATTTGAGAAGTTATATAACAGAACTCAAAGATAATACTTGATAATGAAAAAATATATATATATATATATTGTTATAACTGCATTGGGATATACGTTTAGGGTTATAATTTTGTACTGATGAATTTTATTGAAATTGAATCGAAATCATGACTCAGACCAGAGCAGCAAAGCAAAAGGCTCAAGCTAATGGGAGTGCTGTGGCTCAGGGGAGAACTGAGGGGGACAGTTGCCCTCTGAATCACAGCCTTTTTAAAATGCACTGCTTGCTTGATGTTTGTGAAGCAGTCAGGTAAGGGACATGATATTGCCAAGGAGAATGTCTTTGTGTATGTGCAATGTAAGGAGTCTGAGGAAATCAGGCGACAACTCAGCATTGTTATGGGCCTATATGAGAGCTTGAAGGACAGGCTGGATGCCCTCGAAGGATCTAAATTGAGGGCCACATCAGTGCCAGATTTTTTACTTGAACATCATGCAACACAGCGGCAACTCCCAAGGCAGATTGCGCTGGTCCACAGGAACTAGTAGTTGTCAGTGACTCTATTGCCGGGGAAACAGGGAATATATTGTGCAAAAACGATAGGTGGAATAGGACCGATGGCAATAATGATATTAAGAGTAGGAGACTGGCAGAATTACTTAACAAGTACAGATCACTGTTGAAAAAAAAGCAGTAAATTAGGGTTGAATTTGAAAGTGTCTGCAGTTCTGCCCAGACACGATGGGATACACTTAAATAGAAAGAGTGCAAGAATATTTGCTAATGCTATCGAGGCAGTGTTACATGGGTCGGAAAACTGCTAGCTTGGGGGGATACAAGGACTAATAGATTATCAGTAGCCACTGGCAGAGGTGAAAGTGATTCTTCCACTGCTTCTTTTGGAATGAGCAGCAGGCTGGAAAACAACATGCAGGGTATTTCAGAGACTGCCAGGAGTCATTGCAGTACAAATAAAACTAGAAAAACTAGGAAAGTAAAACCTGGTAAACAAGCAGATACAAGTTAAACCTGGAAAACAAGATGCAGGGTATTTCAGAGACTGCTTGGAGTCTTTCCGGTACAAGAAAACACATGGGTTGTGTTAGGATAGCTAAGAATATTAACAGGTGCATGTATACTTGTATGTGCACCAATGCTAGGAATTTCATAAATAAATTTGATAAATTTGAGGTATTGCTCAAAACATCAAAGGCAGATATTGTTGGGATATCAGGGACGTGGTGTCACACAGATATAAGGAATGCAGAACTGGAATTTGGGGATTACAATGTGTATAGGAAGGATAGAGAGGATAGGATGGGAGGAGGGATTATGCTATTAGGTAAGAAACAAATTAAGTCCAAGGAAGTGAAGCCAGTCGATATCGCTGGACAGTGCAGTGTCGAGTCAGTTTGGCGTGACACAAGCACTGGGAGATCAAAATTGAGAGGAGGAGTGTGTTATAGGCCTAATGACTCTGATGAGTATAATAAGAAAAACTGTACAGGTAAATAGAGTGGGCCAGTAAATCATAGAGTCTTATAATGGGGGATTTTAATTTCCCAGATATTGACTGGAATTTGTGGGTTGGTCACTCAAACACTATCAAGGCTTTTGTGGATTTATTGGATGATTGTTTTCTACATCAGCATGTTCGGGACTCAATTAGAGGGAGTAATACTCTTGATCTGATTATCAGTAGTGATTCTTCATGCATTACGAATCTCCAGATAAAGGAACCACTATATGGCAGCGATCACAGTGTGCTGAAGTGGGATTTAATCAAAGAGGTAACAACCATCAGGGGAAAAGGGAAGAGTTTTTGCTTTCGTAAAGGTGACTATCATGGTCTGAGACAGTATTTAAATTCTATACAGTGGGACCAACTGATGATGTTACCAACAGCAAATTCAAAATGGGAAGTATTCAAAGAACGTATCTTGGAAGCTACTAGGCTTTACATACCAACTTAGAAATATTGTTCAAGGTTTAGAAGGTTTAGGCCTAAATGGAGGTCAGATGAACTAATGAGACATATGGCAGAGAAGAAGAAATGCATGGGATCCATATAAATTAATGGGTGACATGGAAGCTTATGATAGATATAAGCTGTCTGTAACCAAGTCACAAAGGGCGCCTCCGTAGCCAGGTGGGAAGGAGCAGCAGTGCTTCTTGATTAGACCGGGGTTCGAGCCCGTCACCACCAAATACAGAGGATGCGGAAAGGTCAGGGAATGACCACCGCATATCCTAGAGCAATATGGCCTTAGTTGCTAATGCTCCTAAAAACCAAAATAATAATAATAATAAATAATAACCAAGTCACAAAGGAGATTAGGCAGGCAAAGGCAGATTATGAGAAATCCTTTGCAAAGTATGAAAAGAGTTCTTTACGTATGTAAACTGTAGAAGGAAGGGGATGAATCAGATTGGTCTACTGGATATTGATGGTTCAACTGTCGATGATTCTGCTCAGGCTAACAAACTAAATGAGTATTTTGCTTCTACATTCACACATGAGGAGTTCTTCAGGGAGGGGAATGCCAGAGGTGAACTAAACTCTGGTAGTGAGCTAGATGATTTTGTAATAACTGAGAGGAAAATGCAGGACAAATTGTTGAAGATAAACATAAGGAAGGCACCTGTGGTGAATGGGATCTATCCAGTTATATTGAAGGAGGCATCAAAGGAAGTAAGCTAACCCTTAGCCATAATCATGAGAGCTTCCTTGGACTCATGTGAGGAACCCATTGACTGGAGATGTGCAAATGTGACCCCAATTCACAAAGGATCAAAGGGCAACACAAGTAATTATAGACCTCTTAGTTTAACTTCTGTTCCAGGAAAATTAATGGAGGCACTGGTTAAAGCAGCACTGCAGGATCATCTAGACAAGACTTCAGTTATAGCTTGGACCCAGCATGGTTTTGTTAAGGGGAAGTCTTGGCTGACCAATTTGATTGCATACTATGATGTGATCACAAAGGAACTGGATGCAGGGAATAACTTTGACATCATATATTTCAATCTTAGAAAGGCTTTTGACACTGTTATACATGCTGGAAGACTGCTGCTCAAATTGGAGCTGTGCGGCATTGGTGGTAAATTGCTGCTTTGGATAGAGGGATGGTTTAGTTGGAGAAGACAGAGCGGTAATCAATGGACACTACTCTTCGTGGACTAATGTTATTAGTGAGTCCCTCAGGGTTCAGTGTTAGGTCTATAAAACTTATATAATGGTATATAAGGTTTAATGTCCAAATTTGCAGATGATACGAAGGTTGGTAGGGTTATTAATGACACTAATGACAGTACACTGCTGCAACAGCATCTAAAAGAGTTGAGCAGATGTGCTGAGAGGTGGCAAATGAAGTTTATCATTGACAAATGTAAAGTACTACATATGACAAACAATAACCACAGAGTAACGTATCAACTCTGTGGTACTACACTGACAATGATAGCATTAGCATTAGCATTAGTAGAGGCATTTGATGCAAGAAAGCAAGCTTATGCAGCATCAGCCAAAAAAAAAAAAAAAAACCCACTTCCACTTCACCCCTCTGTTCGTTCAAAATACCTGTCCAGCTGAGCCTTAAACTTATTTAGGCTATCAACCTCCACCACAAGGGATGGCAGTCTGTTCCACCAACCAACCACCCGCTGGCTAAAGGCAAATTTCCGCACGTCTATCCTACATCTGTCTTTCCTCAATTTGAATTTATGCCCTCTCAGGTGATTTTTCTGAGCTAGAGGAAGAATCCCATCAGCATTGAGCATGCTTAAACCATTCAAGGCTTTATACACCTCTATCAGATCACCTCGCTGGTGCCTAGTCTCCAGACACTGTAATTTGCAAAACTTAAGCCTTTCTTCGTAAGAGCACCCCTTTGTTCCATTCACTAATCTTGTTGCCCTTCTCTGTACTCGTTCCAGCAGCTCTACATCCTTCTTGAAATGAGGCCTCCAGACCTGTATACAGTACTCTAGGTGTGGCCTGACCATTGCCTTATACAATGGAATAATCACCTCCTTATCCCTGCTGGAAAAATTCCTGTATATCATTGACAATACTCCATGAGCTACTCTTGCAGCCCGTCTGCACTGCTCAGAGAACTTCATATCTGCCTGCACAATCACCCCCAAGTCCCTTTCATTCTCTACCACTGTCAGTGTAGTACCACAGAGTTGATACGTTGCTCTGGGGTTGCTTTTTCCCATGTGTAGTACTTTACATTTGTCAATGTTAAACTTCATTTGCCACCTCTCAGCCCATCTGCTCAACCTTTCCAGATCCTGTTGCAGCAGCATAGTGTCAGTAGTGTCCTTGACAACCCTGCCAACCTTTGTATCTGCAAACTTGGACATTAAGCTTGATATACCATCATCAATATCATTTATAAATACAGAAAACAATAATGGACCCAACACTGAGCCCTGAGGGACTCCACTAATAACATTAGTCCACGATGAGCAGTGTCCATTGATTACCACTCTCTGTCTTCTCCCCCTCAACCACCCCTTTATCCATAGCAGCAATTTGCCTCCAATGTCACACTGCTCCAATTTGTGTAGCAGTCTTCCATGTGCAACAGTATCAAAAGCCTTTCTAAGATCCAAGTATATAATATCAAAGTTATTCCCTGCATCCAGTTCTTTTGTGACTGCATCATAGTATCCAATCAAGTTGGTCAGGCAAGACTTCCCCTTAACAAAACCATGCTGTGTCTGAGCTATAACTGAAGTCTTGTCTAAATGATCCTGCAGTGCTTCTTTAACCAGTGCCTCCATTAATTTTCCTGGAACAGAAGTTAAGCTCACAGGTCTATAATTACTTGTGTCAGCCTTTGATCCTCCTTTGTGAATTGGGGTCACATTTGCACATTTCCAGTCTATGGGTACCTCCCCTGAGTCCAAGGAAGCTCTCATAATTATGGCTAAGGGTTTGCTTACTTCCTTTGCTGCCTCCTTTAATATAACTGGATAGATCCCATCCACCCCGGGTGCCTTTCTTGTGTTTATCTTCAACAGTTTCTCCTCCACTTTACTCCCAGTTATTTCAAGATTCTGTAGCTTACTGCTAGAGTTGAATACACCTCTGGCATTCCCCTTGCTGAATAACTCCTCATGTGTGAATGTCGATGCAAAATATTCATTTAGTTTGTTAGCTACCTGAGCAGGATCATCAACAGTTGACCCATCAATATCAAGTGGACCAATCTGATTCATCCCCTTCCTTCTAGAGTTTACATAAGTAAAGAACTCTTTGCTGTTTTTCTTTGCATCCCTTGCCAAGGATTTCTCGTAATCTGCCTTCGCCTGCCTAACCTCCTTTGTAACTTGGTTGCATATCAACTTGTATCTATCATAGGCTTCTGTGTCATGTGTTAATTTGTAAGTATCCCATGCATTTTTCTTCTCTGCCATATGCCTCATTAGTTCATCTGACATCCATTTTGGCCTAAACCTTGAACAGTATTTCTTAGTTGGTATGTAAAGCCTAGTAGCTTCCAAGATAAGTTCTTTGAATGCTTCCCATTTTGAATTTGCTGTTGGTAACATCATCAGTTGGTCCCACTGTATAGAATTTAAATACTGTCTCAGTCCATCGTAGTCGCCTTTACGGAAGCAATAACCCTTCCCTTTACCCCTAATGGTAGTTACCTCTTTCAGTAAATCCCACTTCAGCACACTGTGATCACTGCCACCTAGTGGTTCATTTATCTGCAGATTCTTAATGCATGAAGAATCACTGCTGATAATCAAATCAAGAGTATTACTCCCTCTAGTTGCCTCCCGAACATGCTGATGTAGAAAACAATCATCCAATAAATCCACAAAAGCCCTGCTAGTGTGTGAGTAACCAGCCCCCAAATTCCAGTCAATATCTGGGAAATTAAAATCTCCCATTATAAGACTCTCTGATTTACTGGCCCACTCTATTTCCCTGTACAGTTCCTTATTATACTCATCAGAGTCATTAGGCCTATAGCACACTCCTACTCTCAATTTTGATCTCCCAATGCTTATATCACACCAAACTGACTCAACACTGCACTGTCCAGCGATGTCGACTGGCTTCACTTCCTTGGTTTTTATGTGTTTCTTAACTAATAGCATAACCCCTCCCCCCTTCCTATCCTTTCTGTAGACGTTGTACTCCCCAAATTGCATTTCTGCATCCCTTATATCTGTGTGACACCACGTCTCTGATATCCCAACAATATCTGCCTTTGATGTTTTGAGCAATACCTCAAATTCATCAAATTTATTTACTAAACTCCTAGCATTGGTGTACATGCAAGTATACCTGCACCTGTTTCTATTCTTAGCTACCCTAACACAACCCATGTGTTTACTTGTACCGCAATGGCTCCCAGCAGTCTCTGAAATACCATGCATCTTGTTTTTCAGGCTTCTGCTCATTCTAATAGAAGCAGTGCAAGAATCTCTTTCACCTCTGCCAGTGGCTACTGTCAATCTATTGGTCTTTGTCTCCCCCCAAGCTAGCAGTTTTCCGACCCACCTAACATTGCCTCGATAGCATCAGCAAATATTCTTGCACCCTTTCTGTTTAAGTGTATCCCATCCCTGTAGAAGCAATCTCTCCTGTTAACAAGTACAGTCCAGGCTGAAAAAAATCTACCCCTTGAGCCTTGCACAATCTTTCCAGGGCCAAATTGATCGACAAGGCTCTCATCATATACTCCCTCCTATCGTGTGTGGGCAGAATTGCAGACACTTTCAAATTCAACCCTAATTCTCGGCTTTTGTTCAACAGTGACCTGTACTTGTTAAGTAATTCTGCCGGTGTCCTACTCTTAATATCGTTAGTGCCAACGTGTACAACTATATCACCTTTTGTGCCCTTAAAAGCTCTACAACGCTCTACAACGTCATCAACCTTTGCCCCTGGCAGACATACCCTGGTCCTGTTCCACCTATCTTTTTTACAAAGCATGTTCCCCGTTTCCCTGACAATAGAGTCACCAACAACTACTAGTTCCTTCGGGACCAGCGCATTCTGCCTTGGGGGTTGTCTCTGTGTCACGCGATGCCCAAGTGCAAGCTCTGGCGTAGAGAATGAAAAGGACCTGGGGAGTAATTGTGCAGGCTGATATGAAGTTTTCTGAGCTGTGCAGACAGTCTGCAGGAGATGCTCATGGTGTCTTGTCAATGATATACCGGAATCTTTCTAGTAGGGATAAGGATGTGATTATCCCCTTATATAAGGCGATGGTCAGGCCACACCTTCAGTTCTGTATACATGTCTGGAAGCCTCATTTTAAGAAGGATGTAGAGCTGTTGGAACGAGTACAGAGAAGGGCAACAAGATTAGTGAATGGAACAAAGGGTTGCTCTTACGAAGAAAGGCCTAAATTTTGCAGATTACAGTGTTTAGAGACTAGGCACCTGTGAGGTGATCTGATTGAGGTGTATAAAGCCTTGAATGCTTTGAGTGAACTCAATGATGATGGTATTCTTCATCTTGCTCAGAATAATCTGAGAGAGAATAAATAGAGGATGAATGAAAAATGAAATTTTTCATTCATCCTCTATTTATGAGGAAAGACAGTTGTAGGATAGAATTGCAGAAGTTTGCCTTTTGCCAGCGAGTAAAGTTGATTGGTGGAAGAGACTTCCATCTTTTGTTGTGGGAGTTGATAGCCTAAATAAATTTAAGGCTGAGCTGGACAGGTATTTGCAACGAGGCCTGAAATTGGAGGGGTTTTTTTTTTTTTTTCTTTCGCTGATGCTGCATAAGCTTGCTTTACTTGAATTGAATGCTATTGCTATTATATATATTTTTGCCAGAAAGCTAAAACGCATTTGTTTTTTAACAAAGGTTGGTAATATATTAGGGTGGTTCCACATATCCCAGAGTCATGATATTTTGTGTGTAGCATCATACATATCTCTGCACTAAAGGTGTACAATTTCAACCCTGTGTCTTAACTAGCTTTTCTCTTTCAGAGCTGAACATGTGACAAAGTAACATCATGGACAAAGGTGCCTCCGTAGCCAGGTGGGCAGGAGCAGCTGTGCATAGCACACGCTTCTTGATTAGACCAGGGTTCAATCCCGTGACCACCAAATGCGGAGGATGCGGAAAGGTCAGGGAATGACCACCACATAGCAATATGGCCTTAGTTGCTAATGCTCCTAAAAACCAAATAACATGGACAAAGTTAAAGCCAGAGCTGTAATCCGCTAACTGTTCTTGAAAGGGAAATCTCCTAAAGAAATCCACGAGATGATGACTGCTGTATATAAGGATGAAGCCCAATCCTATGGCATTTTCCATAGGATAGGCTTCATCCTTATATACAGCCGATGTCCGACCACACCTAAACTGGCATTGACAGTTTAGGTGTGGTCGGACATTGGTAGAATCTGAGCCCATTCCAGCTCAGCCTTTGATGATAGCACGATCAGAAAAGTGGAGTTGTTAATCATGTAAGATCACCGGATATCTGTGTGTGAATTATCTTAGGAGGTGAAGACTAGTGTGGGCTCTGTTGAAACAGTCCTTCATGACCAACTCCATTTACGAAAATTGAATGCGAATGGATTCCCTGATTATTGACTGATTTCCAGAAGGCTGATCGACAACAGAAATCACAAGAGTTGTTAGCCCGTGCCAAAAAAAAATTAGGAAGACTTTTTCTTGTCTAATCACTCAGGATGAAAGTTGGATATACCATTTCGACCCTAAAAGTAAAAAGCAGTCCATGGAATGGCGACATCATGGTTTCTCAACTTCCCAAGAAGGGAAGGGTACAAGTGTCAGCAGGAAACGTCTTGCTGACAATGTTTTGAGATGAGAAAGGCATATAAATGACTGATTACCTGCCGAAAGGTAGGTAATCAGTCATTTATATGTAATTACAGGTGTCTATTATGCCAACTTACTCGCAAAATCACAGGAGAAAATCAAAACATGTAGGCGTGGCATGCTGTCCAAAGGTGTGAGAATGCTTCAAGACAATGCCGCAATTCACATTTCTGAAATTGCAGCAACACAAACAGCCACTTGTGGATATATGAAATACTGCTCCATCCAGCCTACTCACCCGATCTTGCACCATCGGATTTCTTCTTGTTTCCTTCCCTTAAATAATTTCTTTGGAGCACCCATTTCCCTGACGACAAGACTCATTTCTGCAACAGAGTCATGGTTCAAAGACCAACCTCACCACTTCTACATAAATGGTATCCGTAGCCTTATCCATCAAGGGGAAAAATCCGTAAACCTGTGCGGTGGCTATGTAGAGAAGGACTAAAACCTGTGCCAAGAATCAACAGGCTAGCACCTCTGCAGCTAGGTCAGGGCGATTCTTTATTGAACCCCCCTCGTAAGTTGCATCATGTCTATATGCAGTAAATTATCTGAAGTTATTATGGTGTTATAATTATTATTTTGAAGTTACAGTTATCATTTCGTTACATCTCATATTGTCATTGCTTTCAGAGCAAGTTGCCTGTCCAGTTATAATTTGAATAAATAATGCTTCCCTGCTTAAAGAAGACTCTTGTTACTTATTCTCAGTAGGTGCCACTTCCCATATGTCTGTTTCAGGGCTATTTGCCCTTTCATTTGTTTGGTGGGTATATATCTCATTGGTATAACAGTTGGACAACTGGTATACCAACTTCATACAGTGAAATAATCCCACTGTATGAAGAAATGGCAAGTGGTGCACAGTAGTTTAAAGCTTAATAAAACTCAGGGCTAAAGCCTGAGACCACAGAAAAATTTACTGACATATAAGTTAGTGCATATGCATCATGTCTATATGCAGGAAATTAATTGAAGTTATTATAGTGACATTGTTTCATTAATTTCAGATAAGTGAGTTGAATTAATTGAAATAATTAAATTCAAATAAAAATTTTTTATCAAAAATTGATTTCAAAGATTGGTAATTCCATCCCACTGAAATTATGTAAAATATATGCAAAGCAAAGATCGCACTCAACATATGCAAAACAGTAATCATTGTTTTTCAAAGATCAGAATTTCAGAAACAATGTTATTAAAATTATCAATAGGCTTATTAGATTTTTGAATGATATAACTTGCTGAAACACGAAAATTTACATCAGGCAGCAGTTATGGTATCATGATGACTATTTCTTAATGTCTTTGAAATACTAAAAAGGTTAGCACAGGGTCTAACCTTTACTAAGGTCCCCAATCTAGGGGCCCCAATCAAGGGAGCCATCAAAGTCTCAACATAAATAAACGAGACCCCTTAATCCCCTTTGCATCCAGGCCCCCAAGTACCTTGCACTGCCCTGGACTGTTTGCATGCAACATTTTAGAAGTAACGTGATGCCTCAAACTGCTAGTGATTCTAATGTCAAACTTTCAAATATCTGAGACTATTTGTTCACAGTCTAAGCACACTGTTTCACATTTAAATTGGATATAAGTGAAGTACCCTAAACAAATAAAACAAATTAGGTGATGTATATAATGCATTACATTTCAGGTGCATTAGCAAATAGTTAGTATGAATCAGAGCTGTAATACTCAATACGTTCTACGTTGATATTAATATTTGTAAAATAATAAGAGGAGTTTACCTCAATATAGTATTTAGAACGCTTCCGTATGATACTCTCCAGAAATTAAAACGAAAAAATCGAAAACTTACATTAGAGTAAAAAATAAACAATTAAAAACCAATTTAAATCAATTTAACACAATTAAAAATTAATTTAATGCAATTAAAAATTAAAAAGAATCTAACAAAAATATTCAAGGCGATTTTCCTTCCTGAAGCTGGAAACGCTTTTCGACCGTATGTTGTGATCACAGGAATGAAAATTACCGAATAAGGTTGAAGCTGAAACTTAAATAGTGATTATTTGTCTTCGCGCATGCGCATAAAGGTCCACGCATCAGAGATCAAATATGGCCGCTGAACATTAACAGAATTCTCGTGTAATTTCATTTCTCAGTAGAAAATGTGTTAAAAAGATTCTAAAATATTCTGAATAAGCATATTATTTCTGTATTTCCATTGCACATATGGTACACATTACACTGTAGTGTCCCCTCGACGTGGGCACCTGTACGTGGTGAGGGGACCTCCCAGTGACGCTGCTGGACTTCCAGACTAGCATCACTGGGATCCAACGCCCACAGCCTAGGTTCCGGGCTTACATCAATGGAATCCGGCGTGTTTGCCATGCGCTGCGACCCGTGGAAATTCGGAAAGGGGGATCCTGGTGGTTGAGGGGCCCAGCTCCAATACACCACTTTGGCCCCTGCTTCGACAAGACGGGTGGTCCTGGAAGGCCCGGCTAGGATCAATCGGCTAGTAGGTTCGCCTGCGAGGGTCAACCGTGTCAATGCCACGCCCCTACCCTCATGGTCCGAGGGACAGGATTCAGGCTGGCGGCGGTGCGGGTATAGTGTCTGGGTAGCCCTGGCGTCCCACTCCCGAGCGCATTTATTGCATGCCGGGTAGTGGATGTCCCTTTGGGCTCCGTGGTGGGTGGGGAGCCCGGGCACTGAACAATTTAAAAACCTATATGAATCCTGATAAACATATTTCTTCAGGGGCCCCAACCCGGTCCCTATCTGCAAACATAGACGAAGACCCAGATAGTATCATTAGTACAAAGAGGCAGCGAACAGAAGTAACATCAGGGCCTGTACCAAGGTTCCTAATAATGCACTCAACCGGTGAAAAACCGATTGGTAAAATGTCGCCCTTTTTCATTCAAAAAGGGTTGGATGGGTTAGCAGGTTCACCCAAGTCAGTTAAGAGGCTCCGTTCTGGAGACCTCTTAATTGAAACTAAAAATGACAGGCAATCCGAACATCTACTCCGAACCACATCAATCGGAGGAATCCCTATAACAGCGACACCACACAGAACACTCAATTCATCTAGAGGTGTCATTTCGGAGTGGGACCTTCTCGACGTATACGAGGAGGAAATCTGCTCCGAATTAAAACCACAGGGAGTCATTGCCGTCAAGAGAATCACTGCGCGAAGGGATGGAAAAATTGTTAAAACCAGGAGCGTTATCCTGACTTTTAACACTCCTAAACCTCCTGATGAGATTAAAGCTGGATACATCAACTGTCCAGTACGTCCATACATTCCGAACCCTTTACGGTGTTTTAAATGTCAGAAGTATGGACATTCTCAAATGGCCTGCCGTGGGGTCCTTGCATGCGCCCGGTGTGGTGCAAAGGACCACGAAACAACAGCATGTTCAGCCGCAAAACCCACCTGTATTAACTGTGAAGGCGAACACCCGGCCTACTCACGAGCATGCCAGAGGTGGAAAGAAGAAAAAGAGATTCAACGGCTGAAGGCAGAGCTTAACATATCATACCAGGAGGCAAGGAAATCGGTGAAACCCCTGAATACCAACAGACCTACCTACGCCCAGAAGGTAGCAGGGAGATGTTCCGTCGGAACTCAGACGGACATGACCATTCCTCCAAAGGAGTCTTTCACTCCCATCGCGCGGTATCTCTTAAGTTCTCAAAAACCTGCACAAAAGGACCAATCAGCTGCCACTCCTATATCGGTACCTCCTGATGCTCCACAAGTAACAAAGACAATTATGAAAGAAAAGAATAAGAAAGGGGAAGTCCCCCCTAGTACCCAAGAAAAGATGGATGTCGAGCAGAAGGAGGTACCCGAAGAGTCAGTCTTGGAACTCTTCGCGGAGGAGGAAATGGACATGGGACAGCGTCCATTCTTCCCCAAAAAGGACAAATCCAAGACTGATAAAAGTAAGCCCTCAGCACCTCGGAAGCCGCCTGATGGACCCACCAAGCCAAAATAATGGCTAAATTCCTACAATGGAATTGTCGTGGATTCCGGCAAAACATTGATGACATCAAGGCCCTCCTGCAAAAGCACGAGCCAGTTTGCTTTTGCTTGCAGGAGACATATCTAAAGGCATATGATGATCCCACCATGCACAACATCACACTTTTTCGAAAGGATAGAATTGCGGATGGCTCTGTACATGGGGGAGTGGCTATCCTCGTGGGTAACCAGACCCCAGTGCAGCCCTTGCTAATTACAACTAGCATAGAGGCTGTTGCAATTCGCCTTTCAGTGGGATTTTTAATAACTGTGTGCTCCATTTATTTGCCACCTGGGACTGACATCACCCAGGCAGACCTTGATGATCTTCTAACGCAGCTGCCTCCCCCTTTCTTACTTCTCGGGGATTTTAATGGACATAACACCCTGTGGGGTAGTGCTAACATCAACAGAAGGGGACGAGTCATAGAGCGTATGCTAAATGACAATGACCTTTCCCTTCTAAATACTGGAACAAACACCTTCTTCCACATGCCTACCCGTACGTTTTCTGCCATTGATCTCTCTATCAGCTCGCCTTCTCTTCTCTCTTCACTTACCTGGGAGGTAGAAGGGAATCTGTATGGAAGTGATCACTTCCCCGTGATAACCACCTTAATTACTGGGAGACCTTGTCTTCCTGTCAGGTTACCGCGGTGGAAGTTTGATCAAGCTGACTGGAGTGCCTTTCAACAACTGGCAAAATTTGACAACTCTACATTCAGTCAGGAGCCTATCAATGATGCAGTTACGTACATAACAGAAAATATTGTCCATGCAGCTGCAACCACAATTCCAAAAACATCCACCCAGTTTCCTCCATTTCCAAAGCCATGGTGGAATCCAGAATGCACAGCAGCTAAAAAGGCTTAAAACAGGGCTTGGGGGATATTTCGAAGATATCCTACCACAGTCAATCTATTAGCCTTTAAACGTGCCCGAGCCAAAGCACGCTACATCCGCCGTCAGAGTCAAAGGGAAACGTGGATCCGTTTCACATCATCCATTACCCAGACGACCAGTACTACGGTGGTCTGGGAAAAAATCCGGAAAATGAAGGGAAAATACACAGCACACCCCTCATCGGTCCTTGAATATAATGGATGTACTATTGTAGACTCTACTGCAATAGCCAATGCTCTTGGGGAAACTTTTTCTAACATCTCTGCAACATCATCTTACTCCCCAGAGTTTCTGGTCTTAAAGCACAACATTGAAAAACAGGCCCTTAACTTCACATCAAAGGCCCATTGTAAGGGTTCCCACCCATACAATGGGCCGTTTAATATCAATGAGCTGAAAACAGCACTTGCCCGTACAAAGGCTACAGCTGCTGGACCAGACAACATCCATTATGAAATGATCAACCATCTTTCACCAGAATCCATGGACCATGTGCTCTTCCTGTACAACAGAATCTTCCTTGAAGAGCATTTTCCGGATACCTGGCGCAAGGCAACTATTCTTGCTTTTGCTAAGCCAGGAAAGGATCCTACATGTCCAAAAAACTATCGTCCCATTGCTCTGACCAGCTGTCTGTGCAAAATATTGGAGAGAATGGTCAATGCCCGTCTCTTATGGTATTTAGAATCGAACGACCTTCTCTCCCGCTTTCAGTGCGGCTTCCGAAGAAACAGGTCCACACTGGACCACTTAATTAGACTGGAAACATCTATTCGAGATGCTTTCCTAAAAAGAGAACACTTGGTGTCGGTGTTCTTTGACATGGAAAAAGCGTACGACACAACTTGGAGATTTGGTATTTTAAAAGACCTTTACAACCTTGGTCTAAGAGGCCACCTTCCAATTTTTATTAAAAATTTTTTATCCTGCCGTTATTTCCAAGTTCGTGTAGGATCCTCCCTTTCGCGGCCTTTTTGCCAAGAGGAGGGGGTACCACAAGGATCTGTCTTAAGTGTTACGCTTTTTGCCATTAAAATAAATTCTATTTCGGAACAACTTCCTCCAACTATAAACAGTGCACTCTATGTCGATGACTTCAGCATATTCTCTCAATCATGCAATATGAGGGTTATTGAGAGACAACTGCAACAAGCTATTGACCGTGTTAACATCTGGGCCACGGCCAATGGTTTCAGGTTCTCACCGGAGAAGACCGTTTGCGTCCATTTTTGTCGCAAACGTAACCTCCACCCCGAGCCTGAATTACGACTTGGACAAAGCACCATTCCAGTAGTATCAGAGGCGAAATTCCTGGGACTCATTTTTGACAAAAAGCTGACATTTGTCCAACACATTCGTCAGCTTCGCACAAAGTGCACGAGAGGGCTTAACATCCTCCGCTCTCTCTCCTCTACCTCTTGGGGTGCAGACCGCTGCACTCTTCTACGTCTGTACCGTGCACTTGTACGCTCAAAATTAGATTATGGGTCTCAGGTCTTTTCATCTGCCAGAAATAGCGCTGTTCGTTGGCTTGACCCCGTCCATCATCAAGCCATCCGTATTGCTTCTGGTGCTTTTAGAACTTCGCCTGTCCAAAGTCTGTATGCCGAAGCAAATGAACCATCTTTGTCGCTTCGGCGAATGCAGTTGTCTCTGCAATATGCCTTCAAGCTGAAGTCCCTACCACACCATCCCACGTGGACATCCGTTTTCGAGCCACGATGGGAAAATCTTTATAACACACGACGTACTGCCAATCGGCCATTCGGCATTCGTGTTCAGGAGCTACTCAATAAGCTTAACATGTCGGTAGACAAGGTTGCTCAATCACCAAAGGAGCCCCTTCCACCCTGGCATGCACAAACACCAGCATGTGACTTCTCGCTCAAACTTGCGACGAAGTCTACTACTCCAGCCTCTGTCTACCTTCAGCTCTATTCACAACACCGTGCAGAACATTCTGACTTCTTGCCAGTTTACACAGACGGCTCGAAGTCAGAATCGTATGTGGGATCTGCTGCTGTTTTTCCAGATAAAACCATATCAGAGCAGATACCCGTTGACTGCAGCATTTACACTGCAGAGCTGCATGTGATAGAGTTAGCTCTAGATCACATAACAAAACACCGATACCAACGGTGTATTATATATGCCGATTCAATGAGTGCACTGCTGGCTTTATCAGCGATGTCACGCACTAATCACCCAACCCTGTCCCGAATTCAGCAGATAATATACAATCTCTATACAACTGGATTCGATATCCGCTTCTGCTGGATCCCCACTCACATCGGGATTAGAGGAAATGATTTGGCTGACAATGCAGCCAAATCAGCAGCCCTGACGGATAATCTTGACCTGTTAGTCCCCTATACAGACTACAGGCAAGTTATCCGTAGTAACCTGCATTCTGAGCATGATTCGTGGCATCGCCTGGTTACTACGAACAAGCTGTGTCGAAATAAGCCTATGATCCATCCTTGGCGGTCCAGCTTACGCAAGGATCGCAAGGAGGAAGTTGTTCTTGCTCGGCTCCGCATAGGACACTGTCATTTAACACACTCCTTTTTGCTGAGGGCTGATGACCCTCCTATGTGTGAGCAATGCGACACCATTTTAACCGTCCAACACATTTTATGTGATTGTTCCAGTTTTATAAATGCTCGTTTTACTGCTTTTACCCATCTGACTGAGCCGTATACACTCAGTCAGATTTTAAATGACAACGACAATGTGTCAGCAGTTTTTAAATTTTTAAAGTTGATCAATATGTATACACTCATATGAAATATATAATTTGCTTTTATCATTGTACTGATTTTATTTATTTATATGATTTTATGTATTTTTAGGCGACGTAACCTTTTTACAAATTACCAGTCTTACCTTTTTATATTTTAACATTTTCCTGGCGCACTATAACCCTGCTGTTTTTGCGCCATAAAAATTAAATCAATCAATCAATCAACACTGTAGTGTGCAGTGCATTACATTTCAGTACATTCTGTTTTTTTCTTAAAATTAATTGAAGTTTTTTATATGAAGTAAATATAGTTTTCCATCCAGAAGTAAACTATTTACACACTGTATATCATGATAAATATTTAAACAAGCATTATGTTATAAACTCTTTACAGGGTTCTTGCTCACATGCATAATGAGTCAGAACAATTACTACAGCTTGGCCTCTCTCTAACTGCTAGTATTATATCATATAAGGTCTATCCAATTCATTGTTCTCGTGTTTCCCAACTCCCCCCCACCATGCTCCATTAGCCCTATTTAATTTCACTGTTGAAAACCTCATTCCACAGTTCCTCTATATTTCTACCCTATTGTTTCTGTTTAAAGCCACCTGGCTAAATTTCTTAATTGAAATGGCTTCTTTTATTTTTCTTTTTTCCAAAGCCCCCCTCTCCCACCCAATTACTGCAAAGTTCCTATCACTATATGCCTGAATGCATTCCAATGCTTGTTCTGTTAATTCTGATTCTTTAGTGTTTCTGTTGACTATGTGTTATATTTCGCCTATGCACGTTTGAAATAATCTTTTCAGTGGGTTTTGATATTGTTATTACTCTGTGAAAATAATAATAAATCTTTCAAAACCAAGTTTGTGTGAGAAGAAAAATTTTAAGCAAACACAATATCAGCTGTTGTCTGGTACCACACTTCAAGCAAAAGACCAAATAGTTGCAAAGATGGTAGCAGGCCACCTGACAGGATATTGCACTGTTTCTCTATGAAAACCATAAAAAAAAACTCACTTCAGGAAATATTATAGTAAAAGCTCCGAGAATGGACAGAAAGGCACTGTCTCACAATTTTACCCACCAAAACTCAATCCATCCTACTGAAGGGTTACCTAACCCCAACTAGACCACCACAGATTAGAATCCAAGACAGAACCATCAAGCTAGTTACTGAATTGAAATACTTGGGAGTTATCTTGGATCGGAACCGGTCTTTCACTCCACCCCTAAAGTACATGCAGAATAAGATTAAAAATTATGCAGCCATGCTCGCCAGATTTAAATGCCGAGACTGGGGATTGAAAAGGCGGACCCTGGCAATCCTCTATAAAGCAGCTATCATCCTAGTAATCACATATGCGTCTGGCGCTTGGTTCCACAAGGCCTCAACCATGGTAAATCGCCAACGGCTCGAAATTATACATAGATCCATCTTATTGACCCTCACCCGAGCATGCAAAACAGTGTCGACCCACACACTGCAAGTAACTACAGGGGCTCTCGACCTTGAGGTCACCCGAACAGGCATGCTGCAGCAGCTTGGACAGGGAAAAGTTACAACATACCTGGACCACACAACAGATTCGACAAGCAATTGGAAAGCCGAGAAGAACAAGCTTCAAATCTGCCTGCGATCAATCTGGCAACAGCTCTGAACAAACTCTGACAAAGGGGAAGTCGTGCGAACGTTCCTTCCAAATCTGGAGCAAGTGTACCCTATATTTCTGACATGGTTTTGCCCAGGACTTCTTGTCACCTACCTCCTTACAGGACATGGAGCGATCCGTCACAAGCTTCATCTCCTTGGAATCACAGACAACCCTGCACGTGCTTGTAGCTCCCCCGAGACCTGGGATCACCAGATGCATGAGTGCGAACTGTATGATGATCTACGTGCCCAGCTGATCATGCAAATGCGTTGCAACCCTAAAGACCAGGAGCACCACCTGCTGGAGGATAGGACAAACTACAAAGCCTTAACTGAATTTGCTCAGAGCCTATACGCTAGACGACTAACCCTTCCACTGCCTGCAAACCATGAACAACAAGGACAAATTTAGTATTCCACGCTCCCCAAACCTGAAAGCTCCATGATCAGGTGGAAACTTATAATTCCATCAATACCAGATTACTGGGGTAGGACCATTAAATATCCCAACTCATCACCAATTATAATCAAACGGAACACGTATCACAGGAAGAGTATGGGGGAGAACCTCTCAGTTTTACTCCTACTGATTACGCTGGATATCATGACAGAACTGGAACTCACCTCAACCATACTCAATTACTTTCCGCCACAAATTGACTCATGGATGGGACATGGCTCCCAAGGGCAACCTCCATAGGAAAGAGCAAGCCCAGCCTCTGTGCACAATATACCATCCAGACTTGCATTCTGCTTGACAGCTCCATTCTCCCAAACGACAACGGAATCCACCTTAATGGCGAATAAATCCTACTCTTCCAAATATTCATGGACGGGACATGGTTCCCACGATCGACTACTCAATAAATTGCTGCATTAACTGCACAGCATTGACTTGGACTTATTGATCCTACATTTCCAGCATCAAATGAACCTAGACTTGCATCTAGAATACTCAATCCTGACCTTCAGACAGAGTATGCACCAAAAACGGCAAACAGCCCTCTATACATTATCCTATGGACGCTAAAATATGATTTAACTGGACATGTCCCAGTTCCAATGAGCGACCTCCAAATTGGCGGCAAAACTTGGTGCATACAGACATCAGAGAAGAGGAGTTGAATCCTAGAAGAGACTCAATCCTACTGGTCTATACCAAATGCCACATGGACAAATCACAGTCTCTGCACGCAGCATCGTATTGGCGACCTGAGCCAGCTCTCTTGTCTGGCTCACCTTTTCCACCCCTCCCCGGCAGGTGGGGGAGTGTGACGGTTCCACCGTCCCTCCCCCCCACACGCCACCCCCATTCTTACTCTCTGGTGGGGCATGGGCATGCCCCACTGGAGCTGTCCTCTCTATCGGCTCCATGTCTCTGCCTTTCTCCCCTAGTCTTCAGTCTACTCCCCCCATTCTACCTGCACGCAAGCGAATGCCCCACACAATCTAAATTAAACTATCTAAAATCACCTTCGCCCACTACTTTCGGCCTCTCATTCCTAGCGCCTCCCTTCCACGCGAGCGCATAAAGAGTGTGTGTGTATATATATATATATAATTTTTTTTTTTTTTTTTTTTTTTTTAAGGTCCTAGCCACTGAAATCTCAGGAAATTAGGTGGCAGGACCTGCCAGAGTAAATCTTAGTCTACTGGTGTTTCCTGGTCTGCCTCCACGGGGTGAAAGTGGGGCAACATTGGGCCTCAGTAGGGGGTCTAGCGGCTAAATGACCAGATGAACAACAGTACATGACCCTACACACGTACAATATCCATATACTTTTGAATCTCTGGCATTTCCAGTAAACTGGCACACCCATCACTATTAGTATTAGTAACGGCCGCATGGTGCAAGAAAGCCTATGACTTATGCTGCACCAGCAAAAAAAAAGAAAAAAAAAAAGAAAACAATGATAAAAACAAAAAAATAAATAAATAAATAAAATAAAATAAATAACTAAATAATAAAAATTAATAATAAAAAAAAAAAAAAAGGAAATTAAACTTATCATCCTATGCGCTTCCCTTACCTGAAAGTACTATCCAGATGACCTTTGAATTTCCCCAAACTGTCAGCCTCTACCACCCATGAAGACAACTTGTTCCAGTAATTTATAACTCGCTGGCTAAAATAAAACTTTCTGCAGTCCAATCTAAACATTCCCCCCCCCCCCCGTAATTTGAATTTATGTCCCCTAGTTCTAGCATCATTTATAATCTTGAAAATTTTGTCCTCATTCATTTTACTGATGCCTCTCAGAGCCTTAAACACCTCAATCAAATCTCCTCTAAGGTGTCTAGTTTCCAAACTCTGCAACCCACATATTCGAAGTCTTTCTTCATAAGGACGCCCTTTTGCCGATCTCACAAGGCGAGTTACCCTTCTTTGCACCCTTTCAAGAAGCTCGATGTCTTTCTTTAGGTGCGGTCTCCATATTTGAACACAGTATTCCAAGTGTGGTCTAACATAAGCCTTATATAATGGGATTATCACGTCCCTATCTCTACTTGCAAAAGTTCAATAGATCATCGATAGGACACCATGGGCCTTCCTTGCAACCTGTTTACAATGCTCAGAGAATTTCATGTCTGACCATATCGTAACACCCAAGTCCCTTTCCTCCAGTACTGGGTTTAGTTGAACTCCACCATGTGAATAAGGTTTTTTGGGATCACTGTTTCCCAGGTGTAACACTTTGTTGGATTAAAGCACAGCTGCCATTTTTCTGACCATTCCTGAAGTCTATCTAGGTCTCTCTGAAGAAGCTCAGCTTGACAGTGATCATTAACTACTCTACCAATTTTAACATCATCTGCAAATTTAGACATCACGCCCTCTATCCCTTCATCAATGTCGTTTATGAAAATTAAAAACAACAGTGGTCCTAATACTGATCCTTGGGGAACCCCACTTCTTACATCAACCCAATCTGAGGAATAGCCATTTATCACAACCCTCTGCCTCCTGTCCTGAAGCCATCCTTCTATCCATCTAAGGATTTTCCCAGTGATTCCAACCTGTTCCAGCTTATAAAGCAACTGTTCATGTGGCACTGAGTCAAAAGCTTTGCTGAAATCTAAATAAACAATGTCGAAATTATTCCCTAAATCCAGCTTGTGAGTGACCCTTTCGAAATAGCGAACCAGATTTGTTAAACATGATATTCCCTTTACAAAACCATGCTGAGTGTCCTTGAGAATTTCAATTCGATCCAAATGATCCTGAATTCCACCCTTGATCATTGCCTCCATGATTTTCCCTACTACTAAAGTCAGACTGACAGGTCGATAATTTCCAACTTCACTTTTAGAGCCACCCTTATGTATGGGAGATACATTTGCACTTTTCCAATCCAAGGGAATCTCCCCAGAGTCTAGTGATGCTCGCATAATTAGCCTCAATGGTTCAATGCACTCGCTTGCTGCTCTCTTAAGATTATAGGGTATATTCCATCAACTCCAGGAGCCTTACTGGTCTGTTGGCTCGAAAGTTTTTTCATTAAATAATCTTGCGAAATTTCAATATCATTAATTACATATTTTTTAACTTCGCTCCCACAATTTCCCATTGCCACAAAAGGCTTTTTATTTGTAAATATCGATGCAAAATAACTGTTGAGTTCATCTGCAACGGTAGCTGGTGTATTTATTACTATCCCCTTACCCTTACGTAAAGGTCCGATCTGGTTTGTCCTGCTCTTCTTGGCATTTATATATGTGAAGAATTCTTTATCCCCCCTCTTTGCTCTGTTTGCTAGTGATTTCTCATAAACTGCCTTTGCCTGTCGAACCTTTTCTGTGGCTCTATTACACATCACCTTGTAGCTGTTATAGGCTTCAGTACTTTTTATTGCTCTGTAACCTTTCCATGCCACCTTTTTCTGCTCAAGTAATGTGGCAACTTCACTATTCATCCAGCTTGGAACCCTTCTCGTGGAGTATTTTTTTAATGGTATATACGCATTCAAGGCATCTGTGATTAATGTTTTAAAAGCGCACCACAGTTCAATTGTATTCATTCTCTGCGCGATATCTACCCAGTTAATAGAGGCCATGTAGTACCTTAAGGCATCGTAATTTCCTTTTCTGAAATTAAAACCCATTCCTTTGCCTTTTACTTCTGCTACCTCTCTCGTCATCATCCACCGTAGAACTCCGTGATCACTTCCTGCTACTGGTTCCTCTACTGTCAGCCCTGTTATGTCATCTGATTCATGTGTGATGATGATGTCTAGGATATTCTTTTCTCTAGTACTTTCCCTGACATGTTGATACAAATAACAGTCATCTAGTTGATTTAAAAATTTTGTTCCCCATGTCGAGTTTCCTTCCCATTTATTCCAATCAATTAGAGGCAAATTGAAATCAACCATAATAAGGTATTGACGCTAACTTGCCCATTCCATTTGCATGTAGAGGCTTTTGTCATAATCTTCACAATCACCTGGTCTGTAGATTACTCCTACTCGCATTATACCTTTGTTTCCAACTATCTCACACCATACAGACTCTATACTAGAAATGTCTGAATCCGGGAAAGCTATCGTCGCACTCAGGCTGCTTCTGATAAGAAGCATTACCCCACCACCCCTTCTATCTAACCTATCCTTCCTAAATACATTATACAAGCCGTACTGAAACTCATCATCCCCAATTTCCGGGTGGCACCACGTCTCTGTAAGCCCTATTATGTCCGCGTTACTTGTTTTAACCAGCAGTTCGAATTCGCTCATTTTATTGACAACACTTCTAACGTTACTGTATAAACAATTAAGATTTACTGTTCTTGTATATTTAACAACCCTAACACAACCCTTGAAGTTTTTTAGGCTCTCTTCCCTGATATTAGCTACCCGCTCACGTGAAACGTTTATGCCCCCAGAACATCTTGATAATACGTCCAGTTGGGGTAACAGATAAGAACTCTTAAGGTATGTGCAAGAGTTACTTTGACCAATATTATCAGATAAACGCGTGTCAGTATTACCCACATCCCCCCTAACTAGCAGTTTCCCTGAACCTTTAAGGTATCCTCAATAATACTGGCAAAAACTTTTGCACCACCTTTGTTTAAGTGTATCCCGTCTCTACAAAACAAATTCCTTCTACCTACAAGTGTGGGCCATGCTGATAGAAATTTACCCCCTAAAGCCTTGCAGATTCCTTCAAGTCTTGAGTTAATCCACAAGGCTCTTAACATATAATCCCTCCTATCGTGTCTGGGCAGAATTGCAGGCACATAGACATATTATGGCCTAGCTCGCGACATTTCCTCAGCATGGTCCTGTATTTTTCCAACAAATCGTCAGATCGTGTACTTTTAATATCATTTGTCCCCACATGAATAATAATGTTTTCTTTAACCCCTTTAAAATCTGACAATCTGTTGGTTGACATCATCAATAGTTGCTCCCGGCAGACATACCCTGGTTCTGCTCCACCTATCCTTATTACAAAAAATATTCCCCGTTTCCCTGACAATGAAGTCTCCTAATAAAACAATGTCCTTTTTAACCAGAGTAGTTTGCACTTGGTTTTTCTGTTTTGAGGCTCGAATCGGGTGAGCATCACTTGGTAGATTTCTGGAGTTTTGAGTCCCTGACGAGCTCCCAGATTCATTATTTTCGAGGGCAAGCACTCGTTTTTTCAGTGCTCAAATTGTTCCATCAGTGCACCAAATTGTAATTTAAGATCGGTGCACTCCTTACATCAATCACAAAGAAAAGAATCCCCAGGTGAGGTAGTATTAGTCACCAGGTCGACCTTGGAAAACATTCCACAGGTTGCACAACGGATTAAATCATTACTCACCCGTAAATCACCATCGGCTATTTCCGTGTGAGTCACGATACCCTGTGATGTGTTTAAGGCAGATCTCGTAACTACCATTATAAAATTAAATAAATATCAATGAAAGTAACTTTAAAAAATTATATCTATAATATTATTAAAATCAGACAGTTACAGGAAAACCTATAACAAAATAATCCAACAATATCTAAATAAATCAAATATTTAAAAGCACTATCCAAAAGTAAACCACTTAACTGAGGAGCCCTGTCTAAGCACGTCCACTCACCTCGAATGCCAACAGTCTACTCTGATGCAAGCAATGCATCTACTCAATGCAAGCAACGCAGTGATAGGGGAAACCCCTGGTGCCGCTTGACACTAAACACACTTTACACTTTATATTTGGGATGGTAGGAAAAAATTTCAGATTTTTAATCATTAATTGATGGTTAACATAGGAACACTATTTTTGAGGATCACCTGTCAGGTAACCTACCACTGGGTTAAATAAATTCCATGCCAGTGTACTGTGGTAACTTTTACCTATGATTCCTTTTCCTGAGGATTAAAAATATGTGATGCATCATTTTCTATATTTAGAACTATAAGTGTGTTTTGTTTTTTTCCTTCTATAGGATAAACACATTTTTGATTTGAAGTACGAGGTGAAAGATCCAGATTCTTCTGTAGAGCAGTCCATTAATGTAGGTAAGCAGTTTCATAGTTTTATAGCTTTCTAATTATTGCAAATTTTGAACCACTCATTTCTGTTTGTCAAAATATAGCTGGATTATTTAAGAAACACATCAGTGATATCGCTACTTCAGGATAGCATACACTAAATTAATTCAGAGGCATACAAAATACTTCAAATTGCTGGTTCAAGCCCTTCTGCAGCGAACCTGGATGCCAAGCAATTTTAGTATGATCAAGCAATTCAAAGTGATTTTTGTGCAGCTTTTGTGAAATTCTCTACAGACAGCTCTCGATTTACGATGGAGTTCCATTCCTGAAGGAACTGTTGCAAAAAAAAAAAAAAAAAATTGGTGTAAAATAAACCTCATTAAATAATGTAAGTCAATGAGAAGTCAATTGAATTATTTTCCAGGCCCCTCTCAAAATTGACATAAATAATATTATTATTATTATTATTATTATTATTATTAGCTATATGGTACAAGGAAGCCTGAAGACTTATGCTGCACCAGCTAAAAAAAACCCTTCCTGAGTTACCCTGAGAGAGAGAGAGAGAGAGAGAGAGAGAAGTAGAAAGGAATCACCAAGAAAGAGAAGAATGATGATATCCAGCTCAGGACCCTGGGTTTGCCAAGCCCATACTCACCAGATGTGAGCCCCCGGGGTTAAATATATAATATTATTATATTTAAAGCTCTGAAATTAATGCTGTGAATGCAAAAATAGTGTTTAATATTAGTAATGGCCGCATGGTGCAAGAAAGCCTATGGCTTATGCTGCACCAGCAAAAAAAAAAAAAAAAAAAGAAAACAGTGATAAAAACAAAAAAATAAAAAAATAAATAATAATAATTAATAAAAAAAAAAAAAAAAAGGAAATTAAACCTATCATCCTATGCGCTTCCCTTACCCGAAAGTACTATCCAGATGACCTTGAATTTCCCCAAACTGTCGGCCTCTACCACCCATGAGGGCAACTTTTTCCAGTAATTTATAACTCGCTGGCTAAAATAAAACTTCCTGCAGTCCAATCTAAACATTTTCCCCCATAACTTGAATTTATGTCCCCTAGTTCTAGCATCATTTATAATCTTGAAAATTTCATCCTCATTCATTTTACTGATGCCTCTCAGAGCCTTAAACACCTCAATCAAATCTCCTCTAGTTTCCAAACTCTGCAACCCACATATTTGAAGTCTTTTTTCATAAGGACGCCCTTTTGCCGATCTCACC
Organism: Mastigoproctus giganteus; assembly: GCF_048544385.1. NCBI lineage: Eukaryota > Metazoa > Arthropoda > Arachnida > Uropygi > Thelyphonidae > Mastigoproctus > Mastigoproctus giganteus. The sequence continues at coordinate 222,393,710 of NC_143583.1, forward strand.
AGGCAAGTTATCCGTCTTTGCACCCTTTCAAGAAGCTCAATGTCTTTCTTTAGGTGCGGTCTCCATTTGAACACAGTATTCCAAGTGTGGTCTAACATAAGCCTTATATAATGGGATTATCACGTCCCTATCTCTACTTGCAAAAGTTCGATAGATCATCAATAGGACATCATGGGCCTTCCTTGCGACCTGTTTACAATGCTCAGAGAATTTCATGTCTGACCGTATCGTAACACCCAAGTCCTTTTCCTCCAGTACTGGATTTAGTTGAACTCCACCAAGTGAATAAGTTATTTTGGGATTACTGTTTCCCAGGTGTAATACCTTACACTTTGTTGGATTAAAGCATAGCTGCCATTTTTCTGACCATTCCTGAAGTCTATCCAGGTCTCTCTGAAAAAGCTGAGCTTGACAGTGATCATTAACTACTCTACCAATTTTAACATCATCTGCAAATTTAGACATCATGCCCTCTATCCCTTCATCAATGTCGTTTATGAAAATTAAAAATAGCAGTGGTCCTAATACTGATCCTTGGGGAACCCCACTTCTTACATCAATCCAATCTGAGGAATAGCCATTTATCACAACCCTCTGCCTCCTGCCCTGAAGCCATCCTTCTATCCATCTAAGGATTTTCCCAGTGATTCCAACCTGTTCCAGCTTATAAAGCAACCGCTCATGTGGGACTGAGTCAAAAGCTTTGCTGAAATCTAAATAAACAATGTCGAAATTATTCCCTAAATCCAGCTCGTGAGTGACCCTTTTGAAATAGCGAACCAGATTTGTTAAACATGATTTTCCCTTTACAAAACCATGCTGAGTATCCTTGAGAATTTCAATTCGATCCAAATCATCCTGAATTCCACCTTGATCATTGCCTCCATGATTTTCCTTCCTACTGAAGTCAGACTGACAGGTCAATAATTTCCAACTTCACTTTTAGAGCCACCCTTATGTATGGGAGATACATTTGCACTTTTCCAATCCAAAGGAATCTCCCCAGAGTCTAGTGATGCTCGCATAATTAGCCTCAATGGTTCAATGCACTTGCTTGCCACCTCCCTTAAGATTATAGGGTATATTCCATCAACTCCAGGAGCCTTACTGGCCTGTAGGCTCGAAAGTTTTTTCATTAAATAATCTTGTGAAATTACATATTTTTTAACTTTGCTCCCACAATTTCCCATTGCCACAAAAGGTTTTTCATTTCTAAATATCGATGCAAAATAACTGTTGAGTTCATCTGCCACAGCAGCTGGTGTATTTAATACTATCCCCTTTCCCTTACGTAAAGGTCCGATCTGGTTTGTTCTGCTCTTCTTGGCATTTATATATGTGAAGAATTCTTTATCCCCCCCCCCCCTCTTTGCTCTGTTTGCTAGTGATTTCTCATAAACTGCCTTTGCCTGTCGAACATTTTTATGAATATGAATCAATTTTAGGCCTAAATGGTTGTCAGATGAACTAATGAGACATGTGACAGAGAAGAAAAATGCATGGGATACATACGAATTAATGGGTGACATGGAAGCCTAGGATAGATATAAGTTGGTCTGTAACCAAGTCACAAAGGAGATTAGGCAGGCAAAGGCAGACTACGAAAAATCCTTGGCAAAGGATGCAAAGAAAAACAGAAAAGAGTTCTTTACCTGTTTAAACTCAAGAAGGAAAGGGATGAATCAGATTGGTCCACTGGATATTGATGGTTCAACAGTTGAGGATCCTGCTCAGGTGGCTAACAATCTAAACGAGTATTTTGCATCTACTTTCACGCAGAGGAGTTATTCAGGAGGGAGAATGATGTAGGTAAAGTAAACATTGGCAGTGAGCTGGATGATTTTGTAATAACTGAGAAGAAAGTGGAGGAGAGATTGTTTAGGATAAACATAAAAAAGGCACCTAAGGTGGATGGGATCTATCCAGTTATATTAAAGGAGGCAGCAAAGGAAGTAAGCAAACCCCTAGCCATAATTATGAGAGCTTTGGACTCAGGGGAGGTACCCATAGACTGGAGATGTGCAAATGTAACCCCAATTCACAAAGGAGGATCAAAGACTGACACAAGTAATTATAGACCTGTTAGTTTAACTTCTGTTCCAGGTAAATTAATGGAGGCACTGGTTAAAGAAGCACTGCAGGATCATATAGACAAGAATTCAGTTATAGCTCAGACGCAGTATGGTTTTGTTAAGGGCAGGTCTTGCCTGACCAATTTGATTGGATACTATGATGTAGTCACAAAAGAACTGGATGCAGGGAATAACTTTGATATTATATATTTGGATCCTAGAAAGGCTTTTGATACTGTTGCACATGGAAGACTGCTGCACAAATTGGAGCAGTGTGACATTGGAGGGAAATTGCTGCTATGGATAAAGGGATGGTTGAGTGGCAGAAGACAGAGTGGTAATCAATGGACACTGCTCAACGTGGACTAATGTTATTAGTGGAGTTCCTCAGGGTTCAGTGTTGGGTCCGTTGTTGTTTTCGGTGTTTATGAATGATATTGATGATGGGATATCAAGTTTAATGTCCAAGTTTGCAGATGATACAAAGGTTGGCAGGGTTGTTAAGGACACTACTGATGCTATGCTGCTGCAACAGGATCTGGAAGGGTTGAACAGATGGGCTGAGAGGTGGCAAATGAAGTTTAACATTGACAAATGTAAAGTACGACATATGGGAAACAGTAACCCCAGAGCAACATATCAACTCTGCGGTACTACACTGACAGTGGTGGAGAATGAAAAGGACCTGGGATGTAATTGTGCAGGCAGATATGAAGTTCTCTGTGCAGTGCAGACAAGCTGCAAGAGTAGCTCATGGTGTCTTGTCAATGATATACAGGAATTTTTCTAGCAGGGATAAGGAGGTGATTATTCCCTTGTATAAGGCAATGGTTGGGCCACATCTTGAGTACTGTATACAGGTCTGGAGGCCTCATTTCAAGAAGGATTGTAGAGCTGCTGGAACGGGTACAGAGAAGGGCAACAAGATTAGTGAATGGAACAAAGGGTTGCTCTTACGAAGAAAAGCTTAAGTTTTGCAAATTACAGAGTCTGGAGACTAGGCACCGGCGAGGTGATCTGTTAGAGGTGTATAAGGCTTTGAATAGTTTGAGCATGCTCAATGCCAATGGGATTCTTCATCTTGCTCAAATTAATCACCTCAGAGGGCATAATTTCAAATTGAGGAAGGACGGATGTCGGATAGATGTGCGGAAATTTGCCTTTGGCCAGCGGGTGGTTGGTTGGTGGAACCGACTTCCGTCACTTGTTGTTGAAGTTGATAGCCTAAACAAATTTAAGGCTCAACTGGACAGGTATTTCGAACGAACGGAGGGGTGAAATGGGAGTGGTGTGTTTTTTTTTTTTTTTTTTTTTTGGCTGATGCTGAATAAGCTTGCTTTCTTACATCATATGCCTCTACTAATGCTAATGCTAATTAACTGTAACAATATAAAATAATCGAACTAAATTTAATTAAATAAAAAATTTAATTTTGTACATTTACTTTTATATGTTCAAAGCACAGACCAAAAGTTTTTGTAAGTGCCAGTGTAAGGTCCCTGCATGTTGATCTTTTTTTGAGAGGCCCTGGTTGAGGATATTCCCCCCCCCCTTTTTTTTTTTTTTTTTTTTTTGAAGAATGCATGCAGTGTTGACTGTCATTTCCTCTCTCTTTCCTTGAGAATTTCAGAATAAGGATTAGTGGATTCAGTTATGCTCCTTTTCACTTTCACACTTCGCTCCCAGTCATGGTCAGTTTCATGGAACTCCAGGGCTGAAAGGATATGCTGTGGATTGCTTGTATTCATAGATTATAGAGGAGGCTTTCATCTTTTTCTTTCTCCTTCTCCTCCTTTTGTTGGCTTAGTTTTTTAGCCAATTCTTTCAAGTCTTCATTGGAAAGCTACTGTCCATGGCTATTCAACAGCTCTGTTACATCTTCAGCTGTAACCTCGTCCAATCCCGCCTCTTGCACCAGCCTTTCAATGCCTTCAACAATGTTCTCCACTGACTCATCTTATGAAGTCGTCCATAAATTGTGAGGGAAATTTGCGCCACACTCCAATCAATCAGTTCACTAACATTTCCTCCCAAGCTGCATTGATGTTATTAATGCCCTTCAAAACATCGAATGAGACCAGTAATCCTTGATAATTTTGTCTGACCTTTCCCAAACTCTTATCATTTCCATGAAGATTTGGCAGAGGCAATAGGCTTTAAAGGTTGCTTTTACTCCCTGGTCTATTGGTTTCAAAACTGAAATTTTAAAACTGGAGATATTCCGACTTCAACAAGATTTGCAGAATTGCAGGGGCATTGTCAAAGAGGCTGGTAATTCATTCTCTTGGCAAAAATGGAGCACAATAGGGCAAAAATAGTTTGTGTACCAATCCAAGGTTTAGTGTCACCCAAGCCCTCCTGTTCCATTTCTAGTAGATTTGCAATGTGGCTTCACTTCATTTACTGCACTTCTCTTACTAGACTACTCTTATTTTATTAATTTAATCAGCAATTTTTAATTAAAACTCACAAATTGACACTGTAGAATAGTGGCCCAACAATACATAGTACACCTACAAGTGAACTGAGTGTTCCTCTCCTCTTATCTCCGGCCACCATATTCCTGATTGACTTAGATGGTTGATGGGGATAGCTCTCATCTCTGATTGACTAAGCTGTTTCTTTACATCATATCCAGTATTTATAGTTGCACATTTTTATTGTTGTTATTGTTAATCGTCGCAAAACAAACTGTCATAAACCGAGGACTACCTGTATTTATATTCAAAATCTAGAGTATCTCTTTTACACTAGAAGAAGTAGGCAGAATCCTGGAAGGTAATTCCTCTTTCTGTTCCTCTTTTTTTTTTTTAAGTGCTAACCAAGCCTCTTGGTAAACTTGTGGCACTGCTCTTGCTTCCCCATTGTGAGGCCAATAACTTGGAAAAAAATGTCATTCTTAAAAAAACCAAAAGAAATTATTTGATCTCCTTAAAGCCTGAAGAACTTAATGATAATACTTTTGTTTTGTTTTTTAATGAAAACTCCAAACATGAAAGATACCCAAACCTGTAGTACTTAGTACCACACATGGGTGGATGGTGTGGGAGGGTTGGGGGTAAACTAGTCATAAGATAAAATTTCTTGTTGGCACGTGTGCATGCATGTGTGTGTGAATAAAATAAAAACATTTTTATTATTTTTTTTTTTTTTTACTTTATGATTATTAAAATTTAATTTAATTACTTAAAAAATATTATGGTCTCTGCTGGTTGGCTTGGGGAATTGTGGACCCCAGTTAGTGCCAGTGTGGCAGAAAGCTGCTTTGAATAAACAAAAACTGGCATTTCATGTAACTGCCAATCTAGCCTTTCCTGTGGTCTGGCAGTTACACAAAATGCTCATTACAGTTTATGAAGATGATTATTCTCAGTAGTATTAGTACATGAGGGGAATGCCAGAGGTGTATTCAACTCTGGCAGTAAGCTAAATAATCTTGTAATAACTGAGAGTAAAGTGGAGGGAAAATTGTTGAAGATAAACATAAGAAAGACATCTAGGGTCGATGGAATCTATCCAGTTATATTAAACTGGATAGATTCCAGTTTAATGTAACAGCAAATCATTAGCATCACTATGCAGTGCCACTCATCTCTTTTCTGATCCTTTCTCAACTTGAAATTGAGCTCCCCCCCCTCATTTCTGTATTCTTGGCAAATGGAAGAATACGATTAACATTCAACTTACTCAATCCACCCAAGGCTTTAAACATCTCAATCAGATCTCCATGGAAGTGCCTGGTCTCAAGAAACTGCAATTTGCAGAATTGAAGCCTTTTTAGGTAAGAGCACTCTTTTGTTCCCTTCACCGATCTGATTGCCCTTCTCTGCACCCATTCCAGCAGATCTACATCCTTCCTAAATTGAGGCCTCCAGACCATGTATAGTACTCAAGATGTGGCTAAGCATGGTCTTATACAATGAGATAATCACCTCTTTATCCCTTCTAGCAAAGTTTCTGTATATCATTGACCAAACCCCTTCAGCTATCCTGGCAGCATTTCTGCAGTGCTCAGAGAATTTCACATCTAACTGCACAGTTAGCCCCAGGTCTTATTCATTCAACACTAACTTGAGTGTAGTACATTTCTGGAGTTACTGCTACCCATGTGAAGTACGTTACATGTGTTGTCAATGTTAAACATCAACTGCCACCTCTCGGCCGATTGACCCAATTTTTCCAGATCTTGTTGCAATAGCTCACCCTGATGACTGTCGTTAACCACCTTGCCATCCTTTCTATCATCTGCTTACTGCTTACTTAGACATTAAGCCTGATATGAATTCATCAATATCATTGATAAATATTGAAAACAACAATGGACCCAGCTGAACCCTGGGGAACTCCACTAATAACATTATTTCACAAAGAGCAGCGCCCATTGATAACCACTCTCTGTCTTTTGCCACTTAACCATCCCTTTATCAATTGCAGTAACTTATTACCACATTGCTGCAGCTTGTACAGCAGTCGTTTATGTGCAACAGTATCGAAAGCCTTCCTGAAATCTAAATATATGATGTCATAATTATTTCTTGCATCCAGTTTCTTGGTCACTGCACCATAGTAACCTATCAACTTCGTTAGATAAGAACTCCCCGCCCAACAGATCAGTGCTGTTTTTGTGGTATAATTGCATGCCTGTTAAAATGGTCCTGCATTACTCTTTAACCAGCGATTCCATTATTTTCCCTGGAACAGAAGTTAAGCTAACAGGTCTGTAATTACTCATATCGCCGTTTGATCTCCCTTTATGGATTGGGGATATATTCACATTTCTCCAGTTCGTAGGGACCTCTCCTAAACCCCAGGATTCTTTCATAATTATGACTGAGGTTTGCTTACCTGCTTTACTGCCTTCCTTAATATAATTGTATAGATTCCATCCACCCCAGATGCCTTTTTTGTCAATCCTCAACAATTTCTCCTCCACTTTCCTTTCTGTTATCACAAAGTAATTTAGTTCCTCATTAGAGTTTGATAAACTTTTGCCATGCATTACCCTAAACAGTTCTTTATATGTTAATAGAGATGTAAAATACCTATTCAATATGTCAGCAACCTGAGCAAGGTAATCAACAGTTAATCCATGAACACCAGGTGGCCAATGTGATTTAATTTCTTCCTTCTACTGTTAATATAAGCACAGAAGTCTTTGCTGTTTTCTTTGCCAGAGACTTCTCATAATCTGCCTTAGCTTGCCTAACCATCTTTTTGACTTGACTACAGACTAAATTATATCTACGATAGGATTCTGTATTACCTGATAATTTATGTGAATCCCATGCAGTTTGCTTTTTGCCACGTGTCTCAATAGTTAATCTGACATTCATTTAGGTCTAAGCCTTGAACAGTATTTCTTTGTTGGTATTTTTTTTTTTTTTTTTTTTGGTAGTTGTTGGCGCATCGGCTTCTGTGGCCATAATGCACCTCCCAAGGTTTTTGCAGTACTTTGATCCAAGCCCGAGACGGGATTCAAACCCACGACCTTTGGGTTGCTAGGCAGGTACTTTACCCACCCGACTAGCCCGGTCGGCGTTTGTTGGTATGAAAAGCTTAGTAACTACTTTGATTACTTCCCATTTAGACTTTTCTGTTGGTAACATCATCAGTTGGTCCCACTGCACACAATTTAAAAACTGTTTGTGACCTCTGTAGGTCACCCTTACAAAAGCAAAAGCTTTTCCCTTTACCCCTGATGGCAGTTATGTCTTTAATTAAATTCCGCATTAGTATGCTGTGATCACTACCTCTCAGTACATCTTTTACATGGAGATTTTTAATGCATGAAGAATCATTGCTGATAACCAGATCAAGAGTATTGCTTCCTCCTGTTGTCTCTCTAACATGCTGCTGTAGAAAATAGTCATCCAAGAATTTTCCAAAAGGTGTGAGTGACCAACCCATAAATTCCACTCAATATCTGAAAAATTAAAATCCCCCCAATCTTATTTGCTTGCCTACCCTATTTCCCTGTATAGCTATTATTATGTTATTATGTATTGTGCTTCTAAAGGCTTATAACACTCTTCTGCCCTCAATTTTGTTTTTCTAATGCTTATACCCCACTAAACTGACTCAATATTGCACTTGTCAACCATGACAACTTGATGTACTTAGATTTAATATTCTTCTTAACTAAGAGCATTACCCCTCCACCTCTTAGTCGTTCTGGTATACATTGTACTCCCCATATTCATATTCAACATCACTTATGTATGAGCGACACCATGTCTCAACTTTCCTTTAAGCCGACTGGGCTAGCCAGGTGGGCAAAGTGCCTACCTGGCAACCCAAAGGTTGCGGGTTCGAATCCCGCCTCGGGCTTGGACAAAGTACTGCAAAAACCTTGGGAGGTGCATTATGGCCACAGAAGCCGATGCACCAATAACTACCAAAAAAAAAAAAAAAAAAAAACTTTAATGTCTGCGTGTGACGACTTAATTTATATTTGAAATTCATCAGATTTATTGACAATGCTCCCAACATTAGCGTACATGCAAGTATACATGCCCGTGTTCTTACTCTTAATTACCCTAACATGGCCCATGTATTGATTTGTTCCATGATGACCCACAGCACAGCCTGAAATCCCTGACACTTTTCTTTCCAGGCTATATTGCATGTACCAATAGTAGCAATGCAAGAATCACTTTCACCTCTACCCGCAACTCTAGTTAAACTATTAGTGTGATACAATGTGTGATACATTGCCAGAGAGGATATTATGTGCAATAACCTTGGATCCATATAAATATTTTTCACCTAACATAGTCCAAATGCTTCATTAAATCTCTTCCTTAGTCACAAAAGCTGATAGAATGGATATTTCATAGTAGTAGATAATAGATTTTCACCATAGGGTGTCAGAGCAGGAAGTTGAAAATTGAATCGGTGCTTGAACCTTTGAATATATGTGAACCTTAAAGGATTCTGGTGAGACACCTTCCTTAACATAGCATTATGAATTGAGTCAAGTCTGTCTATCACTTAGAAGCTTAAAATTCTAAAGATAAAATGTAGAATGTGATGAAGCCCGGTTGTTTTCTTTTAATGCAATGTGAAGATACGATACAGAATACTTCCTTATTGGATATATAAAGGTACTCAAATTTTTATATTTATTTTCATAAATTTCTTTAGTAGGAAGTAATGGGACAATTTTTTACATGTTTAGCCAATGTTTTTAGAAAAATAATGGTGGAAAATTGTCTTCATCTGGAGAGTTTTAGAAAGAGCCAAAACCAGGAATTTCTCATGAACATTAACATTTTGACGTACCTTCAAAAAGAACATTCCTCATTAAAGATAAGAAAAAATTTTGTAGAAAGTTAGTATTAGTAGTGGAAAATGATGCAAGGACACAAGCTTATATAGCATCAGAAAGAAAAAAAAAAAAGAAAAAAAAAACTCTATCCACCTCTACACCATATGGAAATCTGCTCCAACAATCAATCATGCTGCCTAAAAGCAAATTTTCTCACATCTATAAAGGAACTAAGCCATCCTTTTTTAATTGAAAAATATGTCCCCTTATATTTGTTTTCTGAGCATGAGTTAGGATGCCATCTGCATTTAATTTACTCTGTCCATTTAAGGCCTTAAACACTTTAATCAGGTGCCTCTCCCCACCCTCCATCAGTGCAGATGCCTAGTTTCCATATGCTGTAATTTGCAGAACTGAAATCTTTTAATTCCAACAGATTTGTGTGCTTCCTAAAATGAAGACCTGTGTGCAGTACTCAAGATGCGGCCTAACCATTGCATTATAAAATGGGACAATCACCTTTTCTCTGCTGAAAAAATTCCTGTATGTCATTGACAGAACCCCATGAGCTATTCTAACAGCTCGTCTATACTGTTCAGAAAATTTCATGTCAGACGGCACAGTTATCCTCAGTTCTTTTTCTTTCTCCACTGCCTTGAATGTGGTACCACCCATTTGGTAAATTATCATGAGATTAATTTTTTAATGTTAAAATTGCCATTTCTCCAATCCGAATAATTTTTCTAGTTCTTGTTGCAACATCATACCCTGATTTCTGTCATTAACTAACCTGACAACCTTTGTATCATCTGAAAATGTAGATGGTAAGCTTGATAAGTCTTTTTTAATACTTTAATAAAGGTATGCTACCACTGAACACTGAGGGACTGCACTAAGATCATTAGATGAAGAAGGTCAGCACCCATGAATAACCACTCCCTGCCTTCTGTTACTCAACCATCCCTTTAATTTGTGTCTAATACCACACTTTTCCAATTTGTACAGCAGTCTTTCATGTACAAATATATATCAAGACTACTAATGGTGCAAGATTTTGTGTTTACTGCACAAACTTTCCATAACTGCCGCTAGAGACACTCTCCCTGATTGCTACTGAGTAGACTCTATGTGTGCATCTCAGTACTTGTCAAGCTAGTGGTGTGTGAAGAGTTTTTTTTTTAACCGCGTGTCACTGATGATTGTTTTGAAGCAAGTATCATGTCAGACATGCAGGTTGAACAGTGATATATGATTCATTATTGCATCAGATGGGGCTTAAATGCATCAGAAACAGTTAAGTGATGAATGAAGCATAAGGAAGTGAGTGTCTTGATAGCACGGCCGTATTCCAGTGTGACTGACCTTTCCAGTGTGAAGTGGTTTCTCCATCAAGACAGTGCCAGGCCCCATACTGCTAATATTGTGCAAGCAGTGATCACTGCCATGGGTGCCACGGTTCTGCCACATCCCCCTTACCAGACTTAACCCAATGTGATTTTTTCCAGTTTCCACATCTGAAAGTTTTGAAAGGCAAGAGTTTTGCATCCGACAACAATGCTCACAGAGTTACAATGGGAGCACTTCACAGTCTTTCCAAAAATGGCTTGCAAGAAGCATTTAATGTGTAGGTACGAGAGTGGCAAAAGTGAGTAAAGTTCAAGGGACAGTATTTTGAGAAGGAGAAATCAAAGACGATTCAGGTGATGACAATTAAGATAAGATCTTGCACCAGTTCACAGATTAAATTATCACCCCTCATAGAACAGTATCAAAAGCTTTGCTGAAAGCTAAGTATATTTGGTGTCAGAATTATTTTTTGCATCCTGTTCCTTTTTTATTACAAAGGAAGAGGATACAAAAAAATATCCTGTCCAACTGTATCTAATCAGATTGATCAGACATGATCAATCTTAACAAAACTGTGCTGCAAGTGCCATATAACTGGGGTCCTTTCAAGATGCTCCTGCATTACTACTTCTTTAATCACCAACTGAAAGTTGTTTTTATAAATAAAAAATTATTAATTTATTTAGAAGAAATAATGAGTTAATGATTTACACTGACAAGAAAAAAAATTTCTTTAGATATACTGAAGGAAGAAGAAAACAAACTGACCAATGGTTATCCAGAATCTTCGCCATCAAAATCACCAATAAATGTGAGTCACCCATTTAGATTTTAATTTTGTCACGATGCATTGCAAGGGAGGAGAAAGTACAAACATCTGATTGTTTTAAGAAAGGCTTTTTAATCACTATGCAGAGTTTACTCTGTCGTTAAATTATTTCACAATTAGTATAATTAAAACATACTAATGCTAACATTTCTGAGCAAAAAATATGTCTTATGCACTAGCCATGAATGAAATGTTGACTAACCAACTAATTAACCAACGTAAAAATAAATAAATGAGAAAGTGCAACACTGTCATACTAGTATGTTCCTAATACACCTAATTCTGTTTTTACACAATAGATACATTCCTGAAAAATACGTGTAAAAAAAGACATTGTATTTATGGAAGAAAAGAAGATTGGTTCCCGATCTAAAAAATCAGTAAAAATATTTTAAAAAAAAACACATAAAAATATTCGTTTTAAGCTTATTATTTTATTTCACCAAAATACACATGTAATAATATGAAAATGTATTAAAGTAAATTTGTATGCATATGAAATGAAAAAAATTCTTCATGAACAAAAAAAATCTGTTTTACACATAACAAGATTTTATTTTTTTTCACTTTCTGATAATAAACGGCGCATACATTTGCATACGACTGGAATATCACTGCTATCACTAGAAATGTTGTGGACATCATCTTCTTCTATTAATGAAATTCTTTCTGTGATCTCTTGAGTCTCCTCTGGTGCTGATGTTTCACCGGTTTTACGAACAAATTCAGTTATTAATCATTATGTTCATGTTTTGGTTAGGCCGTTATATAATTCTCTGTAAGAGGCTCTCAACAACTTCAGTTCACGTTGAAACTTCCCAGCGTGTTCCTCATTAGGGTCATGTTTGAAAAAACTATTACCTAATTTTCTGGCCAGTTCCAGACCTTCTTTTATTAAATCTGCATTTAGAACAGGATCATATTCTTCATTGTCACTACGTTCTGTGGGATAAGGAGTCCCAAGGACAAGCTCTAATATTTCGTCTTCGCTTAGGGCTTTGTCGGTTAACAATTCATCAGTATCTTCAAACGATAGATCATCGAATCCTTCTCCATCAATTTTGTGTGCCATTGTAATGATGTTGGGAAATTTGGTCATATTTGGGGATGATAGGATCTTTGCTTTTTACACATTGTGGCCAAACCGTTTTCCAACATGCATTTAAAGTTGCTGGTTTTAATTCAGTTTATGCTGATCCAACTTGATTGATACAATCCATAATAATTATGGATTGTATCAATCAAGAAGCATTTAATGCATTTAATAATTCAATCAATTATTGAGAATTTCTTCTATATATCAGTGACTGTTAGTGTTTCATCATTCAGTTTGTCCAAAACGTGTTGGAATGTTCGTTTTACGTAGTATGTTTTAATTGTCGCAATTATCCCTTGGTCTAACGGTTGTATCAAAGATATAGTATTAGGTGGCAGAAATAAAATTTGTACGTTTGGGTGTTCCAAGACAGGATGGCCGGGTGCATTGTCAAGAATCAGAAGAACTTTAAATTCGAGACCTTTCAAATTCATATAACGTCTGACTTCCGAGACGAAACATTTGTTGAACCATTCTGTAAAAATAGCAGTGGTCACCCAGGCCTTCTTATTTGCCATCCAGTGACCAGGCAGTTTATTGATATCTACACCTTTCATTGAATGTGGGTTTAGGACTCGATTTACCAGCAGTGATTTCAACATACAATCTCCTGAAGCGTTGGGGGAAAATAATAAGGTCACACGATCCTTAGCTACCGTAAAACCACCAGCAGTTTTCTGCGATTTGGCTACATACGTTCTGTTCGGCATTCGTTTCCAGAAGAAACCAGTTTCATCTGCATTCCACACTTGATCAGGAGTGTATCCTCCATCTTCAATAATTTTTGCAAGTTCCTGTGGGAATATTTTAGCAGCCGGTTCATCTGCAGATGCAGTTTCACCTTTAATTTTTATATTATGAAGAGCATTCCTTTTAAGAAACCCTGTCATCCAACCTGTACTCGCAGAAAATTCATACTTTCTGTTTAACTGAGATGAAGTGCTTGGCTCCTTTTCTTTAATCTGTCTGTAAATTCTTAGTGCTGTTTGCTTGATGGCATTTCCATCTACTGGTACTCTTTTTTGTGACTGATCTTCTATCCATATTACCAGAGCCTTTTCCATATTTTCCTTGACAATATCTCTTGTATATGATGATGAATTAACACTTTTGTTCCAGAACATACCGACTTCCTAATTGCAACTTCATTTTTCTTAATAGTTCTTACGGTAGCTTCATGTACACCAAAATGCTTTCCTACAGATGTAGCCCCTTGTCCAGTTGCAAGACGATCTAAAATTTTAATTTTAAGTTCCAAAGAAATCATTTTCCTTTTCACTTTGGTAATAGGTGAATTATTCGACATTATATAAGGGCTACCGAAAAATATCTGTTATAATTAATAAAAAAAGGTATGAAAAATTTGCAAACTTACAATTTATTGAGGGTGCCTCCGTAGCCAGGTGGGAAGGAGCAGCAGTGCGTAGCACACGCTTCTTGATTAGACCGGGATTCGAGCCCGTCACCACCAAATACGGAGGATGCGGAAAGGTCAGGGAATGATCACCGCATATTCTCGGAGCAATACGGCCTTAGTTGCTAATGCTCCTAACAACTAAAACAACAACAACAACAACAATTTATTGACTATCAGCAAAATTAATAAATTTATATATGCACAAATTTCACTAAAGATTCTTTCACTTTGAAATTACTACTACTAGTATTACTACTTACTATTACTACTACTTTAGTAGAGCTTACTACTAAATGTCTTCCAAGGATACAATGCATGAATACCATAGATGTGCACCAAATTCAATAAAAACGTTGATGATTCATAGATACCTAGACATACACATTGGTAAACAAAAGCACACATTTCAGAATGAACACACTAGCTGTTATCCAATCTATTGGTGCGTGTAATATAGAAATGATACTAATATGTCACAAATAAAAAAAAATTTTCTTAGAATTTAGGCAAAAAAAAAATTCATATAAATCGTGTTAAATCAAATTCGTGTAAAAAAAGTTTGTGCAAAAACAGAATTAGGTGTATTTTGTTTATGGAACCAAGCTGCCACATTTTGCTCTACAGTTACATGAAACTCTAATAACTAATTAGACTGCTTCATTAAAGATCCCTTTTTTGCGCTTCCTTTATTATATTCTATGGGTGAATTATATAAGTTTTGAAAAAATACAGTAAATATAATATTTAAATTGATCAGAAACAAACTAATATAACCAAGAGAAAGTTTTTAAATAACTCGTAAAAATATTTATTCTTGTAACAGATTACTCAGATTATGGTTCATTGATGTAAATTTTTCATTTGAATATACCTCAGTTAAAAACCTCATCCATATATTAAAGTAGACACTTATAAATCCAGCACTGTTTTTTATTATTTCTGAGGGTAGTTGACTGTATAATTTTATAGGAGGAAAATAAGTTGGTCAGAACCTCAAAAACATGATGTTCCACATCCTTTCATGATCATTTGTACCTCTGAACAACTAAATAATTGGCATAGAAACCTTCTCTTTTTTGACAATTTTCTGAGATAATGTCTACTCTATTACTCTCCAACACAGGTAAGGTTACCACCACACCATTGGTTAGGTGCTGGAAGCCCCTAACTGGACATTGTAATGCCTATAACTGAGCTTTTCCACAAAATGGAACTCTTATCTAGCAGTGATGATTGCTTTAGCATATTCTATAATATCTTTCTCTTCTGCCCCCACTACAATAGAAGTGTTCCATTATTCTTACCAACATTTTAAGTTTACTAAAATGACCAGCAAAACTTGCATTGCAGTAAGAACGCAAGATCCATTTTCTTATAATTTTTGGTACTACAATAGAGCCTGTCATTATTTTCTGGCTATTACATCTTCACCTAAGGCCATCATTATAAAGACAATAAATCTGGCGCTACGGTATCCTAAGAGATCTCCATTCTATTCATATGAGAGGCCATTTACCATATTTTATTCAAAGCTTCCTTCAGCACAGATCTTTCCAAGTGAGGTACCGGCAGGTTTTATCTCAAACATACATTCAAGAAGAAGGAGTCCCACAAGGCTCTGTTATCTTAGTGCCACTCTGTTTGCAGTACGAATAAACAACATCACAAACAGCATTCCAAATACCGTTGACTCGTATCTCTATGCAGATGATCTTACCATATCCTGTCATTCCCAGAATATAAACTATATTGAGAGGCATCTACAAATATCCATTAATAACATTGAATTATGGATTGCGCTAAATGGATACAAACTGTCAAGCCACAAATCTACAGCTATACATTTCTGCACGAAGCGTGCAATGCATCCTGAACCCGAGTTGCACTTGGCCGATCATCCACTACCAATTGTGAACAGTATTCGCCTCGTAGGGCTAATTTTTGATAAGAAGTTAAACTTCCAGGAGCACATCAAGTATCTAAGAACCACTTGCACAAAGAAAATGAATATACTCCGGGTCATCTCCAGTACATTTTGGGGCGCCGATCGTTATACCCTGCTCCACTTATATAAATCTCTAATTAGATCTCGGTTAGACTACGGAGCACCTGTTTATGACTCAGCTAGGGAGAGCACCTTGGCTCATCTTGCACCCATCCAACATTCTTCTCTTAGGATAGCCCTAGGTGCATACAGAACATCACCAGTTCAAAGTCTTTATGTTGAGGCTCATGAACCTCCACTTAGCATCAGAAGAAAGATGTTGCTGATAAACTACTCAGCTAAAATTAAAAGTCTGCCTACTCATCCGGTTTGGCCACTGTTGCATAATCCTCAATTGAAAACCCATTATACAAATAAACCTAGAACAATTCGACCTTCTGGTATCAGACTGCAGAATCTAACAGAAAGCTGGAATATTCAGCTTGATAATATCATCAGAGAAAAAAAAGATCCAGATCCCCCGTGGACTAACTTCACCCTTTCTTCTGATGAATACTTTGAGCAATGGGGTAAAGGCTCTATAGCAGATATTAACATACAACAACTACATGTTGCTCACTCACAAAAGTACCCACACTTTACCGAGATCTATACTGATGGTTCGAAGTCTGACAGTCGAGTGGGTGCAGCTGCCGTCTTCCCTAATACAACTGTCTCAATTTCACTTCCAACCGAATGCAGCAGCTACACTGCTGAACTCCATGCCATTAAGCTTGCTCTAGAAAACATCTCGCTAATGTCAATAAATAAAAGTATAATATATACTGATTCACAGAGTGCTATTCTAGCTTTGAAAAGGACTTCCCCACCTAAAAATCCTTTATTAAAATTCATAAAACATAAGCTGATGCGTCTTCATGAGCATCAGAAAACTGTTATCTTTTCATGGATCCCTGGCCACAGTGGTATTCCAGGAAACGAATGTGCAGACAGTGCTGCTAAGTATCCTTCCATCATATCCTCAACAAATAACCTAGTCCATTATTCTGATTATAGACATAACATACGGAGAACATCTATGGAACAATGGACACTTCTGTGGAAAATGCAAACAAATAACAAGCTATTTCAAATAAAACCTGAACCACAATTATGGACTTCTAGCCTTCGGAAAAATAGAAAAGAAGAAGTAATCTTAGCCAGAACTCGTATAGGTTCTGGCTAAATTGAGGGGCCCATCAAGCTCTCAGCTGCCCACATCAACGCCAGAGCTTGCACTTGGTCATCGTGAAACACAGCGGCAACCCCCAAGGCAGAATGCGCTGGTCCCAAAGGAACTAGTAGTTGTTGGTGACTCTATTGTCAGGGAAACGGGGAACATGCTTTGTAAAAAGGATAGGTGGAACAGGACCAGGGTATGTCTGCCAGGGGCGAAGGTTGATGACGTTGTAGAGCAGATATCATCTTTTAAGGGCACAAAAGGTGATATAGTTGTACACGTGGGCACTAACGATATCAAGAGTAGGAGACCGGCAGAATTGCTTAACAAGTACAGGTCACTGTTGAAAAAAAGCCGTGAAATAGGGTTGAATTTGAAAGTGTCTGCAATTCTGCCCAGACAGGATAGGAGGGAGTATATGATGAGAGCCTTGTCAATCAATTCGGCCCTGGAAAGATTGTGCAAGGCTCAAGGGGTAGAATTTTTTTCAGCCTGGACTGTACTTGTTAACAGGAGGGATTGCTTCTACAGGGATGGGATACACTTAAATAGAAAGGGTGCAAGAATATTTGCTGATGCTATCGAGGCAGTGTTAGGTGGGTCGGAAAACTGCTAGCTTGGGGGGATACAAAGACAAATAGATTAACAGTAGCCACTGGCAGAGGTGAAAGAGATTCTTGCACTGCTTCTATTGGAATGAGCAGAAGCCTGAAAAACAAGATTCAGGATATTTCAGAGACTGCTGGGAGTCATTGCGGTACAAGTAAACACATGGGTTGTGTTAGGGTAGCTAAGAATAGAAATAGGTGCATGTATACTTGCTTGTACACCAATGCTAGGAGTTTAGTAAATAAATTTGATGAATTTGAGGTATTGCTCAAAACATCAAAGGCAGATATTGTTGGGATATCAGAGACTTGGTGTCACACAGATATAAGGAATGCAGAACTGGAATTTGGGGAGTACAATGTCTACAGAAAAGATAGACTGGATAGGAAGGGAGGAGGGGTTATGCTATTAGTTAAGAAATACATAAAATCCAAGGAAGTGAAGCCAGTGGACATCGCTGGACAGTGCAGTGTTGAGTCAGTTTGGTGTGACATAAGCATTGGGAGATCAAAATTGAGAGTAGGAGTGTGCTATAGGCCTAATGACACTGATGAGTATAATAAGAAACTGTACAGGGAAATAGAGTGGGCCAGTAAATCAGAGAGTCTTATAATGGGAGATTTTAATTTCCCAGATATTGATTGGAATTTGGGGGCTGGTCACTCACACACTAGCAAGGCTTTTGTGGATTTATTGGATGATTGTTTTCTACATCAGCATGTTCGGGAGGCAACTAGAGGGAGGAATACTCTTGATTTGATTATCAGCAGTGATTCTTCATGCATTAAGAATCTGCAGATAAATGAACCACTAGGTGGCAGTGATCACAGTGTGCTGAAGTGGGATTTACTCAAAGAGGTAACTACCATTAGGGGTAAAGGGAAGGGTTATTGCTTTCGTAAAGGCGACTACGATGGACTGAGACAGTATTTAAATTCTATACAGTGGGACCAACTGATGATGTTACCAACAGTAAATGCAAAATGGGAAGCATTCAAAGAACTTATCTTGGAAGCTACTAGACTTCACATACTAACTAAGAAATATTGTTCACGGTTTAGGCCTAAATGGATGTCAGATGAACTGATGAGGCATATGGCAGAGAAGAAACATGCATGGGATACATACAAATTAACACATGACACAGAAGTCTATGATAGATACAAGTTGATCTGTAACCAAGTTACAAAGGAGGTTAGGCAGGCGAAGGCAGATTACGAGAAATCTTTGGCAAGGGATGCAAAGAAAAACAGCAAAGAGTTCTTTACTTATGTAAACTCTAGAAGGAAGGGGATGAATCAGATTGGTCCACTTGATATCGATGGTTCAACTGTTGATGATCCTGCTCAGGTAGCTAACAAACTAAATGAATATTTTGCATCGACATTCACACATGAGGAGTTATTTATTGAGAGGAATGCCAGAGGTGTATTCAACTCTAGAAGTAAGCTAGAGAATCTTGTAATAACTGAGAGTAAAGTGGAGGAGAAATTGTTGAAGATAAACACAAGAAAGGCACCTGGGGTGGATGGGATCTGTCCAGTTATATTAAAGGAGGCAGCAAAGGAAGTAAGCAAACCCTTAGCCATAATTATGAGAGCTTCCTTGGACTCAGGGGAGGTACCCATAGACTGGAGATGTGCAAATGTGACCCCAATTCACAAAGGAGGATCAAAAGCTGACACAAGCAATTATGGACCTGTGAGTTTAACTTCTGTTCCAGGAAAATTAATGGAGGCACTAGTTAAAGAAGCACTGCAGGATCATTTAGACAAGACTTCAGTTATAGCTCGGACACAGCATGATTTTGTTAAGGGGAAGTCTTGCCTGACCAATTCGATTGGATACTATGATGCAGTCACAAAAGAACTGGATGCAGGGAATAACTTTGATATTATATACTTGGATCTTAGAAAGGCTTTTGATACTGTTGCACATGGAAGACTGCTGCACAAACTGGAGCAGTGTAACATTGGAGGCAAATTGCTGCTGTGGGTAAAGGGGTGGCTGAGGGGGAGAAGACAGAGAGTGGTAATCAATGGACACTGCTCGTCGTGGACTAATGTTATTAGTGGAGTTCCTCAGGGCTCAGTGTTGGGTCCATTATTGTTTTCTGTATTCATAAATGATATTGATGATGGTATATCAAGCTTAATGTCGAAGTTTGCAGACGATACAAAGGTAGGCAGGGTTGTCAAAGACACTACTGACACTATGCTGCTGCAACAGGGTCTGGAAAGGTTGAGCAGATGGGCTGAGAGGTGGCAAATGAAGTTTAACATTGACAAATGTAAAGTACTACACATGGGAAACAGCAACCCCAGAGCAACGTATCAACTCTGTGGTATTACACTGACAGTGGTAGAGAATGAAAGGGACCTGGGGGTGGTTGTGCAGGCAGATATGAAGTTCTCTGAGCAGTGCAGACGGGCTGCAAGAGTAGCTCATGGTGTATTGTCAATGATATATAGGAATTTTTCTAGCAGGGATAAGGAGGTGATTATTCCCTTGTATAAGGCAATGGTCAGGCCACACCTAGAGTACTGTATGCAGGCCTGGAGGCCTCATTTCAAGAAGGATGTAGAGCTGCTGGAACGAGTACAGAGAAGGGCAACAAGATTAGTGAATGGAACAAAGGGGTGCTCTTACGAAGAAAGGCTTAAGATTTGCAAATTACAGTGTCTGGAGACTAGGCACCAGCGAGGTGATCTGATAGAGGTGTATAAAGCATTGAATGGTTTGAGCATGCTCAATGCTGATGGGATTCTTCCTCTCGCTAAGAATAATCACCTGAGAGGGCATACATTCAAATTGAGGAAAGACAGATGTAGGATAGACGTGCGGAAATTTGCCTTTAGCCAGCGAGTGGTTGGTTGGTGGAACAGACTTCCATCCCTTGTCGTGGAAGTTGATAGCCTAAATAAGTTTAAGGCTCAGCTGGACAGGTATTTTGAACGAACAGAGGGGTGAAGTGGGAGTGTTTTTTTTTTTTTTTTTTTTTTGGCTGATGCTGCATAAGCTTGCTTTCTTGCATCAAATGCCTCTACTAATGCTAATGCTAAGGTCACACTCACCTCACACATCTCTATCTGCTTACAGGAAATGATCCGCTGCAGTGTGCACACTGCTCGCAACCACTTACAGTAAAACATATACTCCTTGAATGTAACTTGTTCAGCAATGCCCAACGAATGTCTTTTAGTTTCATTTCAGATCTACAGCAACCTCTCTCTCTGAATAACATAATAGGTAAAGAAGCAAATCTCTCTGAATTCTTTTTGTATATAAAACAAATAAAAATGTATGACCTTTTCTAACTGCCCACCGTGCAGTTATCATAAGTAACTCAATTAATTTAGGAGGCGCAATATGGCCTAAGTAGCTCTTGCGCCAGAAAACACCACAACAACAACAACAACAACAACAACAAATTTGGTGTATAAAGACAATAAAACTATACAATGTATAGAAAAGACAGGATCTCAGAGTCTCCTGCCCACGGAGAAGTGGCTGCGCTTATGAAATCAATTATACCCTCCAGGCACATTCAATTACAAACTAGTCTTGACGTCGTGGCAGCACATATTTCAATTGGTATATCAATAACCCTAGCTTCTATACAGGGTGTCTCAAAAATATTGGTACAAACTTTTAGGGGAGGTAGGTAACATCTAAAGGAATGTGAATTGCATAGGAACCCATAACCGGAAATGTCACGGGAAAGTAGTAGCAGAGGCACAAGAAGCAGAAATGACACAACATAGTAATTAGTGGTAAACATTTATTTGACATAATATTAACAATGGAGTACAATATGGATGCATTTCATGATGTTACAACAGTTGCTCGAAGGTTCTACCATGAGACGCGATGCATGGGTGACACCAATGCAGCATGGATTGGTGGACATGGTCGAACACACCTGGAGTTTCTTTGATAGCAGCGCAGACGAGTCTCGCCACGAGATCCATTTCCGTCTCCACAGGCGATCCATACACGATAGATTTGAGGGCCCCCCACAGAAAGAAATCAAGGCTCGATAAATCAGGTGAGCGTGGGGGCCAGGCAACGGGTCCGCCACTGCCAATCCATCGACGCCCAAAACGCCTGTTCAAATGGTCAAGAACACACATTCCATAATGGGCAGGTGCTCCTTCATGTTGAAACCAAATGTTGCATCTCACATTTGCTGAAACATCGTCATGTAACCCTGGTAGAACTTGTTCAAGAAAGATCCGATATTTAGTGGAGTTCATGCAAGATGGTAACAGGTATGGGCCGACTAAGCAGTCACCAACCATACCTGCCCACACATTTATTGCAAAGCAATGTTGTGTCGCATGGGGACGCACACCGTGTGGGTTGTCGTGAGCCCACACATGAGCATTGTGCTGATTGAATAAGCCTTCCCGAGTGAAATAAGCCTCATCCATGACCAAAACATAGGCTGGAAAATTCAAGTCTTGAACACTTTCTTGGAGAAACCACTGCGCAAAAGCCACATGTGCAGGATGATCTTGGGGAGCAGTAACTGAACCCTTTGGATATGAAAGGGGTGTAAGGAATCGTCATGCCAGACATGCTGTACACTGCAACGAGACACTCCTAAAGCAGAGACAACGGCACGTGTGCTGGTAGTAGGATTATTCTGGATGGCATTCAACACACTTTCTTCCATGGCAGGAGTTCGCGTCAAACGTGGTCTGCCCGCACTACTCCTGTTACCTCTAAATGACCCATAATCGCACAAATTTTGATGCACACACGCAAACAAATGGTGGTCCGGTAAATGTCTGTCTGGGAAGCATTCTCCATAAATTCGTTGAGCGGCTCGTCCATTGCCCTCTGCTAATCCATACATTGGTGCATGTCTGCCAGCTCACAGTTTGTATATTGATGCAAGCTCTTCGTGCGGCGACTACTGCTTGAATGAGGAAACCAGAAATTTTCCCTCTCGCAAACTGATGAACAGCACCGTACCAACTTATGGTGAAGTTTCTGGTTATGAGTTCCTATGCAATTCACATTCCTTTAGATGCTACCTACCTCCCCTAAACGTTTGTACCAATATTTTTAAGACACCCTGTATATATTCCCCCTTCTCAACCAATTTCAAATACAGAATTTGATAATCTGATTATGCAACTGCCATCTCCAATCTGCCTTTTTGGTGACTTCAATGGCCACCACCACCAAATATGGAGGATGCGGTAAGGTCAGGGAATGACCACCGCATATCACGGAGCAATATAGCCTTAGTTGCTAATGCTCCTAAAAACCAAATAACAAACAACAACAAACAATGGCCACCATCCATTATGGAAGTCTCTTGCGATTGACACAAGAGGCAAATTTTAATTAAAACATTCATGAATAATAACAACCTAACTATACTAAACTCTGGATCTCCCACCTATATTCACCAACCTACAGGATCTACCTCTGCAATAGACTTGTCAGTCTGCTCACCATCAATTTTTCCAAGCATGGTCAGTGATAAACTATCCTCCAAACAGTGATCACTTTCCATTTCTTTGCTCATTACAAACACAGGTAACTCCAACTCTCGAGGAGCGATCTAATTGAAAGTTCAAGAAGGAAAACTAGGACAGCTACTCCACCCAGATCCAGTTAGACAGGAGTTATGTTCAGCAACACCCCATTGACGATGTAACTGCTTACATTACCAATCAGATACTAACTGCAGCAAAAAAAATTCCATTCCGAAGTCACAACCTCACAAGTGCTCCCGCCATAACAACTGGTGGAATACAGATTGCTCTGATGCCAAACATGACAAAAACCATGCTTGGAACAAATTCCAAAACCAGTAATCTATTTGAATACAAAAAACTTAAAGCCAAAGCAAGGCAGATTAGACAAAAATCCAAATGTGACTCCTGGATCTCATTTGCCTCAACTCTCACCAAAGACCCACGGCTCATTTGGAGAATAAAAGTGCTAAATCAAAAATTCTCTCTACCACCCTCTCCAATACTATGTTGTAATGGGAAAGATCTGTCTGCACCTAAGGAAATTGTCAGTGTGCTAGCAGCATTCTCTACAGTATCAGCTTCCGCTTCCTATTCCATCTCCTTTCAGTGCATCAAGGCAGATGCAGAACGCCACAAAATTAACCTCTCCACACATCTCTCACTCCCATACAATCAACCGTTTAATTTGTCAGAACTTAAGGAATCCTTAAATAAATCTTCAAATAGTACTGCCAGCCCGTGCGCCTCCGTAGCCAGGTGGGAAGGAGCAGCAGTGCGTAGCACACGCTTCTTGATTAGACCGGGGTTGGACCCCGTCCCCACCAAATACGGAGGATGCGGAAAGGTCAGGGAATGACCACCGCATATCCCGGAGCAATATGGCTTTAGTTGCTAATGCTCCTAAAAACCAAATAACAACAACAACTGCCAGCCCAGATGACGTACATTACATTATGTAATGTGCATTACATAATGTAATGTACGTCATCTAAAACAATTACTTGAAGAGGACTTGTGCGCCGACTGGTCTAGCCAGGTGGATAAAGTGCCTGCCTGGCAACCCAAAGGTCGTGCGTTTGAATCCTGCCTCGGGCTTGGATCAGAGTAGAAAATGCAAAAACTTTGGGAGATGCATTATGGCCACAGAAGCTGATGTGGCAACAACTAATAAAAAAAAAAAAAAGAAAAGAAAGAACTTACGCACCCTGCTTGATCTTCTATAACCGGATATTCTCAGAAAATGCTTATCCACTTTCCTGGCATCATACATGCCTTACTAAAACCAGGCAAACCAGCCACCTTTACTGGCTCAAAATTATAGGCCAATTTCTCTCACAAACTGCATGGGGAAATTTTTGAATGAATGGTACATTCGAGGCTTATCTGGATCTTAGAAGCAGAGAATCTTTTAACAGATCATCAGTATAGCTTTCATAAGAACAGATCCACTCTTGACTTCCTTATCAAAACTGAATCAAATATTCGCAATGCCTTTGTCATGAAGCAGCATCTAGTCGTGGTCAATTTAGATATTGAAAAGGCATTTGATACTACCTGGTGACATGGTATTATTATGGACCTTTATCATCTAGAGCTAAGGGGTCATCTCCCTCAGATAATTCAGAGTTTCCTGAAAAGAGCCACCACTCTTTTCAGGAAACTCACAGGGATCTATACTCAGTAATTTGCAATTCGAGTCAACAACATAATCCAAGACATCTCCAAAACTGTGGAGACTTATATGTATGCAGATGATCTTGCCATCTCCTGCAAGCCGCAAAGCATAAGCATCATCGGATGTCAACTCCGTAAATATGCATTCTCCTGTTAAAAACAGTTGAACCCACAAACATGTACATGTCAGTCATATGTAAAGAGAATGGTAGTAAATAGTGGAATAAGTTTGTGGTGTGACATTTTAAGAAAATAATGTTAATTTTAAAAGAAGTCTGGTGAGCTGTATTTTCAATTTTTCATATTCTGAACCTAGAATAATTTATTGTGTTAACTGTGTTTGGTGATTTAAAATGTCTGATGGATATATGCGAAAACGAGCCTCCGTAGCCAGGTGGGAAGGAGCAGCAGTGCGTAGCACACGCTTCTTGATTAGACCGGGGTTCGAGCCCATTACCACCAAATACGGAGGATGTGGAAAGCTCAGGGAATGACCACCGCATATCCCTGAGCAATATGGCCTTAGTTGCTAATGCTCCTAAAAACCAAAACCAAAATATGCGAAAACACGAACCTTGTTATGAAAGAAGCAAAAGCTTTGGGTAAAATGAAAAATTTAATGCTGAAATACATAATAAATATTCCACACCACTCCTGCAATAAGCCTACTCTTTCTCAATCTGAAGATTTCAGTGATGGCATTCATAGGCCTACCTCTAGATCTACCAACGAAGAAACAATAAAGGTTAAGTTGATATAGAATTAGAATCAGACCAGGTAGTTTCCGTAGACAACTGATGTAATTGCAAATAAGGATGAATCAGAGCCTGTGAATGACAAGTACCCAAAAAGCATCTATTACTGTTTCACTATCAGATTTCAGTACTGATCCAGCTAAACGGAAAATAAACGCTGATCTCATTCATCATGACCCAAAATGTGCCATCTTGGAATTTAGAGTGCAATTTGAAATCAACATCTAAAAATTGACGAAAAAGTAAGATGTGCAAGAAAAGAATTGTTTTATAGGAAAATGGGAAATACCAAGGTCGTTAAAAGAGACTAGCTAATATTCTCAGAATCTACTGGAAAAGTATATTGTTATGTGTGTATGTTATTTAAAGACGGACTTAATGAGATATGTAATCAATTTTAAACTCGATTAAAATTGATTACATGCAGTGCATGCAATCAATTTTACACATGCAAATACAAGAATCAGAATGCATGAAAAATCAAAAGAGAATTTCACTTCTATATCTAATATGTTGCAGTTCCAAAAGTCTACCCAGATTGACACAAAATTGCAAATCTAGAAGGAAAAAGCAATTAAATATTGGACTGAAGTTTTAAGAAGAGTAGTTGCGGTAGTAAATTTTTCTTGCAGAAAAAGGTATAGATTTTCATGGTAATAATGAGCAACACAATAATCCTACCAATGGCAACTTCCTTGGATGTATTGATCTTCTGAGTTTGATCCTTTTATAAAAGAGCATACGGAAATCCAGGAAGTGGAAATGTTTCGTACCTGTCTTCTACCACATATGAAGAATTTATCAATGTATATTAGGGTCAAAAGTCTTGGTACACATCACATCTGAAATTAAAGAAGCCAAATATTACAGCATCAGCATAGATTCGACTCCTGATATAAGTCACACAGATCAATTGTCGGTTATTATTCGTTATGTATCAAAAAATGGGAAAGTACATGAGCATTTCTTGATGTGTGAAAAGCATCATTCAAAATATCTTTGGCACAGTGGCATCTGCTCTTGATCAACATGGAATAGATGTAGCAAGTTACAGATCTCAGTCATATGACAATGCTGCTAATATGAGTCTAATATGAGTGTGATGTATTCTGGAGTCCAAGCCAGATTCAAGGAAGTCAAAAAACTAGCAGTATGGGTTTCGTGTGCTTCACACAGTTTTAATTTAGTAGGGATCACATCCACAGAAAACTGTCTGACTGCCGTTAATTTTTTCGGAAGTTTACAGTAGCTGTACACATTCTTTGCAGCCTCACCACAAAAATGGTTGGTCTAAATTGAGTACGATGGAGAGTACAATCCTGATCAAAAAATCTATCAGACAAGATGGTCATCACGTTACGATGCTGTGAGATCACTAAAAAAAAAAAAAAAATTACAGTAAAATTGATGCAGAACTCATTGATATCTCAGAATGTGAAGAACAAAAACTGACAGTGGTTCATGAAGCAAAAGCTTTGATAAATAAACTGAACAGGTTAGAAGTAGCATTAATGACTATCATTTGAGAAGATCTTCTAAAAAACATAGAGTGAATAAAACAATTCAAGAACCTGGAATTTAGTTATGCGTAATTGTGAAATTATATGATACTCTTCTGGATTATTTGATTGATGTTCGAGACAAAGACAAATTTGAAGATTTTGAAAAAAAATGACAAAAGAATTTGTTGCAAATTCTAATTACAGACAATATGAAGATTGAAAGCGGTAAAGGAAGAAACCGTTTGATGAAACACCAGAGGAATTGGTACCAGCAGAACTAAGTGCAAAAGATACATTTCGAATTCAAGTTTTTTAACGTATTGCAGACTTTACTACTCACAGAAATGACGAAACAACATGCTGCATACAGAGTCTCCTGCCCGTGGAGGAGTGGCTATGCTTATGAAATCAATTATAATGAGACATGTAAACAGAACAAAAATCAAAATGTGCATGCTGCCTTCAGTTTTCTTATAGTTGAATCTATGTCAAAAGAAGAAATTCAATCCAAAGGCCACAGTATTAGTCACCCCAGGGGCTCACATTTGGTGAGTATGGGCTTGGCACACCCAGGGTCCTGAGCTGGATATCATCATTCTTCTCTTTCTTGGTGATTCCCTTCTCTCTCTCTCTCTCTCTCTCTCTCTCTCTCTCTCTCTCTCTCTCTCTCTCGGCGCCTCCATAGCCAGGTGGGAAGGAGCTGCAGTGTGTAGCACACGCTTCTTGATTAGACCGGGGTTCGAGCCCGTCACCACCAAATACGGAGGATGCGGAAAGGTCAGGGAATGACCACTGCATATCCCGGAGCAAAATGGCCTTAGTTGCTAATGCTCCTAAAAACCAAATAACAAACAAACTCTCTCTCTCTCTCTCTCAGGGTAACTTGGAAATTTTATTTAGCTGGTGCAGCATAAGCCTCAGGCTTCCTTGCACTATATGACTAGTAGTAATAATAATAATAAGCACCTACTAGTCCGACTAAGAAATATACTTAATTGATGAATTCCTATTGTTTTCGGCAAATTAATAAAGGCACAAATAAAAGATAAACTGATTACTAGTTTCCCAAATACACATAGCTTTAAGAATTTATCTATCCATAATTGGATCGAATGCTGAAGGAAAGCGTTCATTTTTGAAACTTAAGCAGATCAAGAACAGTGTACGCTCAACTATGAACCAAGATTGCTTATCATCATTGGCACTTCTATGTAGTGAGAATGATATTACTCATCATATGGACTTCGAGGATGTTATTAAAGATTTTGCTACAATGAGAAGCCAAAGCAAGAAACTTTTGTAATCTTAAGAAATGTTACAAGTAATCTAGATATGGACGATATTGTAGATTTTGTTTCTTTTTAATTTCAAAGTATAATGTTGAAGTTTTATAGTTGTATTATTTTTAAGTCTGAAAACCTTTTCCTCCTTATTATTTTTTTCCCTTCCTTCATAGGTCCGAGGCCCAGTGCCTACAATGCCTAATGGGAAATCCGGCCCTGAGATTATGGTTCCCAATTATGGTTGTCAGCTAAAAAAAAGCACATTAGAATAGTTAAATGTCATCCAGCACAATGCCCTGAGAATTGCGCTGGGAGCATTCAGTACTCCTCCAGTGCAAAGTCTTTATATCAAAGCCTCCATTACATATCCTCCATTACATCTTCGTAGGAGAACATTATTGCTTTTCTATGTTTCTAAGGTCCAGAGTCTTCCGTCGCACCCCAGTTGGGAGTAGCTTTATCATACTTGGTGGGATTCCTTCTATGAGAATAAGCCACATGAAAATCGACCTGCCTCACTTGGGATCAAAGAGCTTATTCAGAGTTGGAATGTTGATTTAGCTAATATTTTTCAGGATGATTTTTTTTTTTTTGATATATATATTTATTTTTTTGTTATTTTTCTGATATTTTTTGTAGACACCAAATTCTAATCATTTTTTCGGTTGGTGGGAGACCCAAAATGATGTGAAGCTGCTCTGCCATGTATCTCTGCGTAGCTACATAAGAAATGTATAAGAAATCCTCTTGTTCTTATTTAACTCGGCCATTATCTGTGAATAAAAAAATGTTTCCACTTTCTTAAAAATAAAGTTACAATGCAAAACACCTAAATATAACAATTACTAATTATAGTACTGACATTGTTAACAGAACAAAAATCAAAATGTGCAAATGGCAATATAACTATTTCATGCAGAATATATGTAACCAGCCTATGCTACCTTTAAGGGTCATGTCATTCGCCTTATACTTGTTAATAGTGTTAATGAAAACTCAAAAATTAAAAACGGTTCTCAGTACTTGGTATTTAAGATGCATCTTGATTTTAGGATGAATTATGAGGTTAAAAAAGGTGCATCATATACCGGAAAATACGGTAAATAAAAATAAAATATAATAATAAAATAATATTCGTAAAATAATAAGAGGAGTTTACCTCAATATGGTATGTAGAACACTTCCGTATTGAGGTTCTATATTGAGGTAAACTCCTCTTATTATTTTACTAATATTATTATCAACGTAGAACATATTGAGTATTACAGCTCTGATTCATACTATCTAATTAATTTTTAAACTCTTATTGACTATTTCATTCACTTCCTGTCTCTCCAGTAGTAAACAATCGATACACACAATTATGGGAGATTTTTTTGAATGGCTTGGTGCAAAATTACATTAAATCTACACTAAGGTACTCGGCCGAAAGTTATCATATTTCTTTTCTAAAATATTGCCTTCAAACAACATCGTTCCGAAGTTTGCCAGGGTGAATCTAAATCAAAAAATTTCGGGCATAAAACAACTAACACTGGCGACATCGCGTAATATTGTTAAGCTTGCCTTAAAATCTCGATATTCAAATAAACAAAAATACATTTCCCAGGTTAGGAAGCTTCGCGATAAATTAAAAAATTATCTACATCTGAACAATTGGTCTGTATTGAAGACCTCCATAGATTTGCGACAGGAAGCGCAGGCCTCAGAAATAAAAAAAAACAGACACATTAATAAGTTGCAAACATTATCGGATAGGTCAAGACACATTCATGCGAATTCTAACACATTGTCGCAGGCTTTTGACCAAGTTCATACGAGTTGGGTGACAACCCCCCCCCACAGACACACAACGTACTACCACAGAATATGTCAGCTAGTTCACGAACACCCCCTCACCCAGTATTCAACGAACCAACATATCAACAGGTTACAAATCTTTGCTCGTGTACACTATCGCAGGACAGATTTCACTTTTATCCAAAGGACTAAATTATAATTTACCACCTCGAAAACTACCTAAAAAACAATGCGTAATTGATATTGAATTTGGACTTCGTAATGTTCCACAAAAAGATGTATTTATTCAACAAGTTAACCAAGTAGTGAATAACATAAAAGAAACGCGACTTCCTAAATTGAATACACATGACAGTTCAGCTTTACGAGAACTTCGGGGAAATAAGGACATTATTATACAGAGGGCAGATAAAGGAGATACAGTGGTAATACTAGATAAACATGATTATATTAATAAGTTAGATTCAGTTGTGTCAGATACCTCCACTTATCGTGAAGTAGACCCGGCACTGTTTACCAATTTGGTCAATCAATACAATAAAACGTTAACCAACCACGTATCGAAAAAACGACTACATTACTATGGTTCAGTTAAAGGAATTGAAGTCCAGAACATACAATATTCCTGCACTTTTCGGTCAGGGAAAATTACACAAGACTGGATTTCCTATTCAACCTATTGTTTCCTACAGGAACTTGGCATTTTCATCCTTAGCCACACATGTATATAACATTATAAAACCCTTTAGACAGGTAATACAATTTGGAATTAAGAACTATGATGCATTATTTAATAATCTTAAAGACTGTAGACTCGGCGACAATGACAATTTATTCTCACTAGATGTAAACGTTGAATACACATTAGATATTATTTGGGATATGTTAAATAAAAACTCGACACCGATTAATTATACGAAGCTACCTATTAAGGAAATTTTTCACTTAATTAAACTACTAGTTGAGGCCAACTACATCACCTTTCGAGACAAGGTGTACAAACAAATTTTTGGATTACTAATGGGTTTGAGCCTGAGTGGCTTAATGTCAGAGATCTATCGCTCAAAGATTGAGCATATACATTTGATACCTTTTCGACCCCGTATCACATACTATGGGAGGTATTTAGACGATGTTCTAGTTATTACCGATAGTAGTACTATCCAAGACATTTTACATTTGTTTAATAATATTCATTCTAGACTCAAATTTACATTGGAAAGGGAGGATACGGATACAAAGTCATTAAACTTTCTAAATTTCACGCTTACCCGGGACTCGAATAAAATATAATTTAGCATCTATCGAAAACCTAGAAACACCGGTATGCTTCTACATTATAATAGCTATCACCCGTTCACCTACTAAAGATCGATTATCTTTAATCAATTTCTAAATGCTTATAAATATTCAACGACGGAATCTGCTTTGGACTCATTAATACAAATATTAACTAGCAGATTCTTAAACAGGGGTTATTCCATTACCACAATAAACCGAATTAGGGTACAGGCTAAGGATAGGATACAAAATACTACACCAGTCAACAATAGTAATATCAAAAAATACTTTATTTCTGTTCCATTGAACAGTGGCACAAACAGCTTAACAGATTCTTTAAAGATACCGAATTAAAATTGTAGCTAGGCCAATACGGAAGTTACACACTATACTGAACAATCGCTCGGTTCTTTCCACATTCGCAACACAAATTAATGATCTGGCATACAACATTTCTTGCGGTGATTGCGACTCCTCTTACCAAGGTTCGACGCAATTTTCTCTTAATATTCGTGTAAATCAACATTTACATGAATATTAACTCCCTCTGGTTGCCTCTCAAGGCCACCATAGCCTAGTGGTCAGGCGAGCGGGTGCATAAGTACACGTGCCTTGAGTGACCGGGGTTCAAGCCCGTGACAGCTGAATACGGTGCTGTTTCTTGTATTCTGTCTATCTTGCGAACTCCTCTGATCATTTGATCATCCCGGAGTATAAACAGAAATCTGGTTGCCTCTCGAACATATTGCTCTAGAAAACAGTCATCCAATAAATCCACAAAAGTCTTGCTAGTGTGCGAGTGACCAGCCCACAAGTTCCAGTCAATATCTGGAATAGTAACGAATGGGCCTGGAGTACTGGGGTCCATAGTTTAATATACACGTAAGTTAGTTATAAACCAGTTATACAAATATATTAACAAAAAATCAGTAGCTTTCGGGATGCGTGTCCCTTTGTCAACTGACAAATTAAATACATATTAAATACAATACAACAAGCTGAGTGAGGCACGTTAATCATGCGTCATTGTTGTTGCGCGGACGTGTGCTGCTTTCTACGCCACTGATCATCCAGCAATAAAACGGTTGTCTCCAGGATGGAGACAACCACGATCTTGACCCCAAACGCGACTTTGAAATAGTAGACCACTCACGGCACTCTCGCCACCGCCTATGGCTAGAGTCACTCAACATGGTAAACAATCCAAAGGCATTAAATCGCCAGAAAGGCATACGTCTACATCCCATCCTGGAGACAACCGTTTTATTGCTGGATGATCAGTGGCGTAGAAAGCAGCACACGTCCGCACAACAACAATGATGCATGATTAACGTGCCTCACTCAGCTCGTATTGTATTTAATTTGTATTTAATTTGTTAGTTGACAAAGGGACACGCGTCCTGAAAGTTACTGATTTTTTGTTAATATATTTGTATAACTGGTTTATAACTAACTTACGTGTATAATATTTGGAATGTTAAAATCCCCCATTATAAGACATTCTGATTTACTGGCCACTATTTCTCTGCACAATTGCTCATTATACTCATCAGATTTCTTTAGGCCTAAAACACACAGCTACTCCCATTTTTCCTTTCCCTGTGCTTATGTCACACCAAACAGACCAACATTGCATTGTCCACAAACATCAATTGGATGCACTTCCTTATATTTATTTGTTTCTTAACTAACAGCATAACCCCTCCTCCCTTCCTGTCCCGTCTATCCTTTCTGTACATTTCACACTCCCCAAATTCCAATTCTGCACTACTTATGTCTGTTTGACACCACGTCTCTGATATCCCAACAATATCTATCTGCCTTTGATGTCTTGACTAGCACTTGAAGCTCATCAAATTTATTTAACTATACTCTTAGCATTGGTGGACATGCATGTATACATTCACCTGTTTCTACTCTTAGTTACCCTAACACAGCCCATGTATTTATTTGTTCCACTATGACTCCCAGCAGTCCTGGAAATCTCCATTGCCTTGCTTTCCAGGCTGTTGCTCATTCTAATAGAAGCAGTGCAAGAATCACTTTTGCCTCTGCCTGCGCCCACTGTTAATAACTTTTTAGTCTGTGTATCCCCCCAAGCTAGCAGTTTTCCAACCCACCTAACACTGCCTCGATAGCATCAGCAAATATTCTTGCACCCTTTCTATTTAAGTGTACCCCATCCCTGTAGAAGCAGTCTCTCCTGACAAGCACAGACCAGCCTGAAAAAAATTCTATCCCCTTGCACAATCTCTCCAGGGCCGAATTGATCAACAAGGCTCTCATCATATACTCCCTCCTATCGTGTCTGGGCAGAATTGCAAACACTTTGAAATTCAACTCGCAACTTTTTTTTTAAACATTAACCTGTACTTTGTTGAGTAAATCTGCAGATCTCTTACTCATAATGTCATTAATACGATAATATCACCTTTTGTGCCCTTAAAAGGTGATATCTGCTCTACAACATCATCAATTCCCCTGGCAGACATACCCTGGTCCTGTTCCACCTATCCTTCTTTCATAGTATATTCCCTGTTTCCCTGACAATAGTGTCACCAACAATGACTAGTTCCTTTGGGACCAATGCATTCTGCCTTGGAGATTGTCTCTCTGTTGCCTGATGCACAGGAGTGAGCTCTGCTGTTGAGCTGGGCAGCTAAGAGCTTCATGGGCCCCTCAAATTAATTTCTTCGGGGGCATTTACCCCACACCTTAAGCTCTCATGAACACCCATCAGAATGCTGAGTTGGTGCCTAATTTCTTGACACTCTAGGCACCTAGCATGCTCAAAGGCATCCTCCTTGGCTAGATCATGACCCATTTTAGAACGGTCGGCAAACATTTCACATTTCGCACATTTTTTGAGACTGATGTGTTGGAGAGTTGCCCCACCTTTTTTTCAATCCCGAGTCACAGCACTCTCGCTAGTCTGTGATCTTTGCTTTGCAGCTCTAGTCTGGGTCATGATTTCCATTTAAATGCAATTTAATTAACAATGAAATTTAATAAGATTAATAATATTTTTAATTAATTGATAATACTATAATAAGCTAACAGATTCCTAATTGAGTGCTTCATATTGCACTATCTTATTTTACTTTATACCTTACGCTATCAGTTCAAGATATATATATATATATATATATATATATATATATATATACGTTACGCTATTTCTTATCGACTACAATATGGCGGTTAGTTCAACAATATTAGCGCCAACACCGGGAGTCGTAACTTCCAAAAATTGCTATATTAGTTCAAAATAAGAAGCTAAGAAACGCTACTAAACCTATTTAATATATCTGATTCCTAATTGAGTGCTTTGTATTGCGCTATCTAATTTTACTTTATACCTTATGCTATCAGTTAGAGATATAGATATATATATATATATATATATATATATATATATATACGTTATGCTTTTTATGCTCTAAAACACAATGTGGTATGTTAATTAACGAAGAATATGGTAAAAATTAAAAATACTTATCCTTTACAGCAACTAAAAATCCACCAACTGTTCTCTTCCGCAACTAGAGCATCCTTTGTATAAATATGAGGATTATCTTAGCAGCTCATGTGGTTTTGCAGCCAGAAGGATTTAAATTGAACAGTTAACATAATGTTCTAAATACACACAGCAGAACAAACCTTTCCTTTACAACATGACACAAACCTGGTACTGCACTCTTTCACAAGAGTGCAGTACCAGGGCAATATTCTAAGAGCAGAGTTTGTTCTGCTGCAATCATTAAGACCATTTCATTAATTAAGCAATTTAAATCCTGTTACCCATAAAAATACATGAAAAGACAAAACAGTCCTTGTAGTTTTCAAGTTTGCATTTCACCACTAAGCAAATCTCTACACCTTCAACTTTTATCCGGCGCCTCCATAGCCAGGTGGGCAGATGCAGCAGTGCGTAGCACATGCTTCTTGATTGGACCGGGGTTCAAGCCCGTAACCACCGCATATCCCTTTGGAGTAATATGGCCTTAGTTGCTAATGCTCCTAAAAACCAAATAAATATCATCTCATGATTTCTTCATTTGAAAGCAGAACATTAGAAAAGGGACAATAAGTGATACCCTTTATTTTTCTAATTTTTTAATATACGATAGGTGATCATTTAATTTGCAGACTGGTGCAAGATCTTATCTTAATTGTCATCATCTGAATCTTCTGTGGATTTTTCCTTCTTGAAATACTCTCCCTTGCACTTTACACACTTTCACCACAGTCGTACCCACACATTAAATGCTTCTTGCAAGCCATTTTGCGAAGTGCTTCCATTGTATCTCTGCGAGCATTGTTGTCAGACGCAAAATGCTTGCCTTTCAAAGCTTTCAGAAGCTTTGAAAGGCAAGGGGGATGTGGCAGAACCTCAGTGCTTATGACAGTGATCACTGGCTGTACAATATTAGTCGTATGGGACTTGGCATTGTCTTAGTGACGAAACCACCTCACACCAGAAAGTTCTTGATGTTTCTCATGAATGGTGTGGCAAAGTTTGACTCTCAGAACATGCTTCTTTATTCATGAGAATGCTTCTTTTTTGTTCCACGAGGCACAAAATGTGTAATAAAAATGCCTTTTACGTCAAAAAGCACAAGAACCATTTGTTTGTTTGTCAGCTGAATGAGAAGTTCGAAATTTCTTAGGTCTTGGTGAATCAGATTGCTTCCACTCACTCAACTGTTGTTTTGTCTCTGGATCATAATGAAAAATCCAAGTTTCATCACAAGTCACTGTTCGATTTAAGAAATTTTGACCCTGTGTTTCAAAATTATCAAGCATTTCTTTGCACAAGTACTCTTTGCTGTTTTTTTTTTCTGGAATCAAATTGTGTAGAATACAGCAGGCACAGATTTGCAATATTTTCAGGCGATCTTTCACAATATTGTGAGCACTGCCATATGAAATGGACATTCTAAGGGCTAATTCCCCTTCTTCATTCAAGATTTCCTGGGCTTCTGTGATTTGTTCAGTAGTTGTTGAGGAGAAAGGCTGACCAGGTATTGGGTCATCTGCAACAGGCTAATGGCCTTCACTGAATCATTTGTGCCATTTAATTATGGCCATCCTACCAAGACACTTAATACCATATGCTTCATTCATCTCTTTATCTGTTTCTGATTTAAGCCCCATCTGATACAATAAAACACAAATTGCTGTTCAATCTGTATGTCCGACATGATACTTCAAAGCTATTGTCACTGACACACTAAAGAATTCTTCACGCAATACTAGCACTGGTGTGCACATGACAATACTCAACAAGTACTGGCATGCATGCACAGAGTGTGCACAGTAGTGATCAGGGAGCGTGCCTCTAGTGGCAGTTATGGAAAGTTCGCGCAGTAAACATGAAATCTTGCACTGGTCCACGAATTAAATGATCCCCCCCTTATATATTCTCTACATTTTGAGGCTGTCACTCCAAATTCCAGAAAAATCTAGTATTTAGCTACACTGAGATCTCAGTAATGGTGGATAAATGGTTCCATACTATGCTCTGTATTTCATTGCACTACAGCTGTCAGTTAAGTGGAAGATTGTCGTTACTTTATCTGAAATGAGCATCCGAATCAAATCCTACAAATATATGAGTATAAGATGTCTATAACAGTGATAGAGTTCTAATGTATTGATATTTTTTTTTTTCTGATAGAAAGTGACCAACACCACAAATGAAACTGGCCGACCGGGCTAGCCGAGTGGGTAAAGTACCTGCCCGGCAACCCAAAGGTCGCGGGTTCGATTCCCGCCTCGGGCTTGGATCATAGTACTGCAAAAACCTTGGGAGGTGCAATATGGCCACAGAAGCCGATGCGCCAACAACTACCAAATCAAAAAAAAAAAAAAAAAAAACAAATGAAACTGGAATCAGTTTTAACTGTCAAATGCAAAGTTAAATGAGTTAGAGAAATTAATGGAATTGCTAAATTTTTGAAGCAGTATCTGC
The DNA here is from genome assembly GCF_048544385.1 of Mastigoproctus giganteus. NCBI lineage: Eukaryota > Metazoa > Arthropoda > Arachnida > Uropygi > Thelyphonidae > Mastigoproctus > Mastigoproctus giganteus. Next base: position 222,431,275 of record NC_143583.1, read on the forward strand.
AATATTTGTTAACATTGTGAAAATATAATACCACTTCAAATATATAAATGTTAAAGATGTACAGGTTTATTTGTTTCAGTATTTTGAATAAGTTTTTATCCATACAGGAGTCATCAGAATGGTTTTTTGTTTGTTTTTTTTTTTTTGGTTTTTAGGAGCATTAGCAACTAAGGCCATATTGCTCCGGGATATGCGGTGGTCATTGCCGGAACTTTCCGCATCCTCCATATTTGGTGGTGACGGGCTTGAACCCCGGTCTAATCAAGAAGTGTGTGCTACGCACTGCTGCTCCTTCCCACCTGGCTACAGAATGGATAGGAATGTGCCAAAATACCATTGTTTTTTCATACTCATCAGACATGTATACATGTTAACTGCCTTTTGTTTTGTCCCTGAAGTGTTCCATTTCATAAAAATTTTCCATTTTGTGCCCTGTAAAAAAAGTATGCTCTACAAAAGTTATTTTGTTTACATAGAATTTTTTTGTGTATTAAATTACACAAAAAAAAAAAGAAATTTCAGTACTAGTATGTAAGGGTATGCTGGGACTAGCTTCAACATTTTTAATTGAAGTTTCACAAACTGTCTCTGCCACATATAACAACTTACCACAATAATAAAAATATAATGAACTTATAAATGAAATATTTTAAGAGTAATTGTTCATATTAATAAAAAAAAATTAACAACTGACTAAATTTAGTTTAAATTTCTTATTCAGTAAATTTTATTTTTGTTAGTTCCAAGCAGAAGCTATACCCAAGATAGACACAGATCGAAAAAATGATACTATCTATGAATCAACGACAAATGTAGTAAAAGCAATTATGCGGTTATCTCAAGGTGTTCAACAGTGTCTTTTAACGGAATACTTGGAACTTGTGAAGGTATGTTTTCTTTATTTTATATGGTGTGTGTGTGTGTGTGTGTGTGTGTGTGTGTGTGTGTGTGTGTGTGTGTGTGTGTGTGTGTGTGTGTGTGTGTGTGTTCAAGCTGCATTGTTTTATATTTGGGTTTTCATAAAATCTAAGGCAGTGCAATCAGCTTGAAAAAGCAAAATGGCAGTAGGAGTGTGTTATAGGACTAATGATTATGATGAGTACAACAAACAGTGTGTACAGAGAAATAGTAGGCCAGTAAATCAGAATGTCTTATAATGAGAGAAGTTAACTTTCCAGATATTGATTTTAACTTGTGGATTAGTTACTTGCACATTCCCAGCACATTTTTGGATTTATTGGATGACTAATTTCTACAGCAGCATGTTAAAGAGATAACGAGAGGGAATAATTTTTACTTACAGATCTAACTACAATCAGGGGCAAAGGGAAGGTTTTTTGCTTTCGTAAAGGTGACTACACTGGTCACAGACAGTTTTTAAATTCTATATAATGGAACTAACTGATGATGTTACCAACAGCAAATTTAAATGAGAACATCCAAGGAATTAATCATAGATGCTACTAGATTTTGCATACCAACCAAGCAATACTGTTCAAGGTTTAGGCATAAGTGGATGTCAGATGAACTAATGAGACTCTTGGCAGAGAATAAAAATACATGGGATGCATATAAATTATCAGGCAACACAGAAGCCTATGATATGTATAAGCTAGTCTTTAATCAAGTCAGAAATGAGGTTAGGCAAGCAAAGGCAGATTATGTGAAATCTTTGGCAAAGGATGAAAAGAAAAACAGCAAAGACTTCTTTACTTATGTAAACTCTAGAAGGAAGTGGATGAATTAGATTGGTCCAGTTGACGTCGATGGTTCAACTATTGATGATCTCTCTCAGATAGCTGAGAAACTGAATGAATATTTTGCATTCTACATTCACACATGAAGGATTCTCTAGGGAAGTAGAGGCCAGAAGTTTATCAAACTCTAACAGGGAGTCAAATGATTTTGTAATAACTGAGAGGAAAATGGAAGAGAAATTGTTGAAGTTAAACATAAGAAAGGCACCTGGGTTGGATAGGATCTATCTAATTATATTAAGGAACAGAAAGGAAGTAAGCAAGCTCTTAGCCATAATTATGAGTACATCCTTGGATTCAGGGGAGGTCCCCACAGACTGGAGATGTGCAAATGTGTCCCTATTCCACAAAGGAAGATCAAAGGGCGACATGAGTAATTACATACCTATTAGTTTACCTTCTGCTCCAAAGAAAATAATGGAGTCACTGCTAAAGGAAATAATGCTGTATCCTCTAGACAAGACTACAGTTATATATCAGAGACAGTATGGATTTGTTAAGGATAAACCTTGTCTGAACCATTTAAATAATACTATGATGTGGTCACAATGGAACTGGATGTAAAAATAATTTTGATATCATATACGTGGATTTCAGGAAGGCATTAGCAAAGGCACATGATGCAAGAAAGCAAGCTTATATATCAGCCAAAAAAAAAAAAAAAAAAAAAAATCTAATTTCACCCCATACACTCACACCAAATGTTTGTCTAGTTCTGCCTTGAATCTGTTTAAGCTATAACTTCTGCAACGACAGATGAAAGTTTGTTCCAGTAATCAACCACCCACTGGCTAAACGCAAACTTCTGCACATCTATCCTACAACTGTCTTTCCTCAATTGAATTTATGCCCTCTCAGGCGATTATTCTGAGCAAAAGGAAGAATTCCATCAGCATTGAGCATGCTGAAACCATTCAAGGCTTTATACACCTCGCAGGTGCCTAGTCTCCAGACGCTGTAATTTGCAAAACTTAAGCCTTTCTTCGTAAGAGCAACCCTTTATTCCATTCACTAATCTTGTTGCCCTTCTCTGTACTCATTCCAATAGCTCTATCTTCTTCTTCCAGTCACATAGCTCCCTGAGGAGCTATTGTGGCCACCAACAAATTCCTCCAACTGCATCGATCATGTACTATATGAGCAGCATCGCAAAGTATCGTGCCCAGAAGTTCACTGATCCCATCCTTCCACCTAATTGCAGGACTTCCTCTGCACCTCTTCCCCTCGGTTTTTCCTTCCATTATATTCTTCAACAGAAAGCTTTCCCTTCTTACTATATGACCAAAAAACTTGAGTTTTCTTTTGTTGATGCTATGAAGAAGAATTTTAGGCCTGCCAATTTTATTCAGTACCCACTCATTTGTTCTTCGATCCAAGTAAGAAATTTAAAACAATCTAAAATAAGTGACTATTTTAAATTATAATCATATTACAAAGGGTTATGTGTAATTAATATGTATATTAGTTAAGCTGTGTACTTAAATATAAATTTATTTTTATTTTGCTATCCAGGGGCTCCCCGGATGATATTCTACTGATTTTCAAATATCATTTAATTGGTAATAAAATTTTGGTAATAAAGTATAAATTTGTGCTTTATATCTTTATTTTTATAGCATCTGGATAATATTTGTCGATTTTTGCTTATTAGAATTGCTGTTTTTTAGAATCAAAATTCAATTTGCAAACATGATCACTATAACTGGTGCTCACTGTATATGATATCAAAATTATTTTTTGCTTCCTGTTCCTTTGTGACCATTGAAGTAATCCATTCAAATTGGTCAGACAAGATTTCCCTTAACAAACTATGCTCTCTGAAGTATAATTCGGCCTTGTCTAGATGGTCCTGCATTACTTCTTTAACCAGTGGCACCCTGGAACAGAAGTTAAGCTAACAGATCTGTAATTACTCATGTCACCCATTGATTCCCCTTTTGAATTGGGGATACATTCACACATCTCCAGTACTCGGGGACCTCCCCTGAATCCAAAGATGTTCTCATAATTATGGCTAAGAGTTTGCTTACCTCTAAGGTGGAAACATAAACTAACAACATTACATGACCAAATAAAATAAAATAAAATAAATTTTATTTTGTTAATTTTCAGTTTATTTGGTCATGTAATGTTGTTAGTTTACGTTTCCATCTTAGTGATATTTCACATAATTCGGAAATGGGTGCTTTCTAGGGGTCGCCGCTAAATTTATTTTAATTGGCTTAATTTCTAAATTATTTTAGGAATGTTGAGTCAACACTACCCTTTTCTTCTTTACCCCCCCTATATTTTTATGTTATTGTTAATTTATTTGGTTCAGTTCATTTTCACTCTACTGGTTTGCCATGCTACTGGCAATATCCTATTTTAATTTAGCTTATATATATATATACATTATATATATATATACACATATATACATATATATATGTGTGTGTATATAACTAGATCCCTGATGCCACTGTGTACCCTGCAAAATTAAATTTAAGAAAAAAGAGGGTAAATGTGGATGCATGGAATGTAAAAAGTTTAAAAGAAGGCAAGTTCGATATGGTCATCAACGAAATGGTCCTTGAGGTTGTCACAGACATTCTCTCAGATATGCCAGACAAGCTGTTCTTGCTACCTGGGAGTCTAAAACGCTGATGGAACTGATATTCGGGTGACACTCAAGTCAAAGTGGACCAAATTTCGGCGAAGTCCGGACGGTCTATGACAGCCAAATCCTCTGCTTGCACCTTCACGATGGTGGGACCGTTAGTAACCCTGGGTACAACCTTCATGCACAAGTACATGGTGGGTGACCACCCAGGTGTGAACCAACGTAAGCAGGGGTCGAGGTGTGGCGCCCACACCACATGGAGGAACGCCGCCCCTCTATGTTACCAGGCAGTACTAGGTGGTAGATGACTCTCATCAACCGGTGAAATACCACCACTATGCTTATTGGAGGCTTGAAGTGGTGGAACCCATGTTTAGTCTCTAGAGCTAAGTTCCGGCCAACCCCTCCCTATCTCTTCCATCATGCAGTATGATTGATGATTTTTGAGGTTATGATGAATGTCGTGGCGAGATCCAATATTCCTTACATTTCGAGGGTACAGCTCTAAAACGGTGTTCGCAGGCCGGCCGCTAGTTAGTACACCGGACTGAACCTATTGGTAACTCTCTAGGAAGCTTCCGGATCAGCTAGTGTATAATCTTGCTACCTCTACTCTGCCAGATAGTGACTGGAGGGAGTCCGAGTAGTGTGTATGCGGGGAGCATTGTCGAGGCCACGTTATGTCAAGGATCTGGGTATATTCTTACCACATGTACGCCATATCCAAAAATTTCATTACTTCATACAGCATGTCCCACCCACTTTTTCTTACTATTGAATACACCATGAATTGTCAAAATAATAGAGCAAGCTTATCTGCGAAAAGATCTAAACCTCCCAAGGACTTCCTAATTCATTTCACAAATATACGTGGTCTCAATTCTAATCTCAACGATGTCCATTTCCACTTGCAGTCTTCCAAACCCCATGTACTTTTTCTGACTGAATCTCAGTTATCAGTTGATTCAACTACTGCTCATCTCAGATGTCCAAATTATTTGCTGTATGATTCCTTTCGCCTCAAAGGTGGTACTTGTGCATATGTCCGTTCTGATATTCCCTGTCAGAGACTTGGCAATTTGGAATCTCCTCTCTTTGATCTTCTCTAGCTTAAAATCTCTCTACCTCATTGTGTAAAATTCATCTGTTGTCTCTACCGTTCTCCCAACTCCACTAATCACTTGGAGCTCTTTGACTTCCTCTCTTTGCAACTTGACTTTCTCCAGTCCAACTTTCCTAACAATGAGGTAATTTTCCTTGGTGATTTTAACGTTCACAACTCCAGCTGGCTTCCGTTTTCTAGTCACACCGACCCAGCAGGCCGAGATGCTGAGGCTTTTGCAATTACTAATGACCTAGCACAGATTGTTCATTTACCTACAAGAATACCGGACAATCCTAATCATACAGCCAATACACTTGATCTTTTTCTCACAAACAACCCTTCTAAGTACAAGGTTGAAGTGAGAGGTCCTTTAGGCACTTCAGATCACAACTTGGTGATTGTCTCTTCTCCAGTGGAACCTTTATCTCATGGCTATTCCCAACCTCGTATTGTTTGGCATTACAAGAATGCAAAATGGGATGACCTGCGAGACTTCTTTTCTTCTTTTCCTTGGTCTGATTACTGTTTCAAAACTTCTGATGTCAACGTTTGCTCAGATCGTGTCAGTGAAATTATTCTTGCAGGAATGGAATCCTTTATCCCACACTCCACTTTAAAATCTCGTCCTTTATCTAAACCTTGGTTTTCCAATAAATGTGCTAAGGTTGTCCAAGAGAAGAACGTTGCATATCGTAATTGGCTTGTTTCTAATTCTTCAGTTTCATTTTCTGCCTACACCAAAGCTCGCAACAATTGTAAAGCAGTTATTAATCAGTCCAAACTAGAGTTTGAACAGGCTAAGAGTAGAAAACTTGCTTCTTGCCCTGATGGTAGCCGAGCATTCTGGTCTCTTGCCAAAGCTATTGGCCGCAACTTTTGCCCATCTCTGCTCCCACCTCTGTCCAAACCAGATGGTTCTGTTGTCACTTCAGCCAAGGATAAAGCTGACCTGCTAGCATCCCATTCTTCTTCCAGCTCATGTATTAATGATCTTGGTAAAACACCTCCCACCATTCCTAACATGCTCCATTCAATGCCTCCTGTGGTCTTCCGTCAAAAGGATATCAGAAGGATTTTGATGAATCTTGATGCTAAGAAAGCTCCAGGTCCTGATGGTATTTCTCCACATGTTCTCAAAACCTGTGCTCCTGAACTTACTCCTATTCTTTGCCGCCTTTTTTCACTTTCTTATTCCAAAGGTGTTTTTCCTTCTGCTTGGAAATTTGCTCATATCCAGCCAGTTCCTAAAAAGGGTGACAAATCCCTCCCATCCAATTATCGTCCCATTGCAATTACTTCTACTCTTTCTAAAGTAATGGAGAAATCAATTAACCGCCAACTCTTAAACTACCTAGAAACCTTCCGTCTGATCAACGATCGCCAGTATGGATTCCGTCAGTGTCGATCCACTAGTGATATTCTGGCTTATGTTACCCATTTATGGACTAATTCAATGGAAAGGTTTGGTGAAACACAAGTAGTTGCTCTTGACATCTCCAAGGCTTTTGATCGTGTTTGGCATAAAGGTCTTCTAAACAAGCTTCCATCTTATGGTTTGCCAACTGTTTTTAGTAATTGGTTATCCAGTTTTCTCTCTGATCGCTCACTGAGGGTGATGGTAGATGGCTCTCTGTCTTCTAACTTCTCCACTAATGCCGGTGTCCCCCAAGGTTCAGTTCTTTCCCCCACTCTTTTCCTCTTGTATATCAATGACCTTCTTCCATTGACTGGAAATCCTATCCATAGTTTTGCCGATGATAGCTCATTGCATTCAACTTTCCATTTTGAGAAACCTTGTCCAGCTCAATCAGCTTCAAGCTCTCGAAAATCTGCTGCCAATTCCTTAAATGCCGATCTTCAGGTAATTCTCCAGTGGGGCAAAGACAACTTAGTTGATTTCAACCCTTCTAAAACTCAATCTTGTCTTATATCTCGCAAAAAGGATTCTTCTTCTCCTATGCTTATCTTTAGTGACACTCCGATTTCTAGGCAAAATGATATATCTCTTTTGGGGATTACCCTGACTTCTAATCTCTCTTGGCACAAGCACATTACAAATATTGCTTCCTCTGCATCTAAAAAACTTGGTTTTCTCTTTCGCTCTCGGCGTTACTTTTCTCCCAAACAGCTGCTCACTCTGTATAAATCGCAAATCCGCCCTGCCATGGAATATTGTTCCCACATCTGGGGTGGTGCCCCCAAAACCTCTCTCAGACTTCTTGATTCCATTCAGAAGAGGGCAGTTAGGTTAATTAATGATTCATCTCTAACAGAGTCTCTCCACTCGCTTTCTCATAGACGCACTGTTTCTGCTGCATGCCTCTTCTACAGATACTTCCATGGGCACTGTTCTTCTGAATTGGCTTCTATAATTCCCGCTCTCTCTTTCAAAACAGTCCGAACACGTGCCGCCACCAGCCAACATCCATTTACTGTCCAACTTCAAACCCACAGAACCAACTTTTCATCTTCCTCATTTATTCATTCAACTGCCGTTTTCTGGAACAACCTTCCTTCATACGTATTTCCTGAAAATTACAATCTACAGAAGTTCAAGTCCAATATCAACAAATATCTTCTTTCGTCTTCTCAACCTCCAACCCAAGCACGGTACTAAGTACTATAGGTTATAATACCTCTCGTGTTTGGGGTTCTCATAAAAAAAAAAAAAAAAAAATGCATAGGTATAAAATTGACATTTTAGGAGCAACCAAAGTCATGTGGACAGGAACCCATGTTTAGTCTCTAGAGCAAAGTTTCCGGCATCCCCCTCCCACCATACTTCTCCTTCAACCCATGCACAGTACTAAGTGCTATAGGTTTTGATACCTTTTGTGTTTGGGGGTTTCATAAAAAAAAAAAAAAAAAAAAAAAGGTCATTTCAAAACTGGAAATGGGTTTTTGGTTGTTTTTTTCTGGAAGTGACCAAGTAAAAGAACATGGTGTAAGATCTCTTCTTATTAATGATACAATCCTATTAATAATAGAATGACGACGGTTAGATTTCAGAGCCAGCTCACAGGCTTCTTGATTAGACCGGGGCTCGAGCCCGTTGCCACCAAATATGGAGGATGTGGAAAGGTCAGGGAATGACCACCGCATATCCCGGAGCAATATGGCCTTAGTTGCTAATGCTCCTAAAAACCAAATAACTAACTAACTTCAGAGCCAGCTAATAAATCTCACAGTTTTAGTTGCATATGCACTGACATCAACATCCACAGATGAGGATATGGACATTTATTATGAAAATCTCCAATCAGCACTTGATCTGGTCTCAAAAAAGGATATTTTGATACTCATGGGTGATTTTAATGCAAAATCAGGCAAGACAGTTTCTTCAACTCAGGAATGTGGTAAGTTTGGTTTTGGCACTAGAAATGAACGGGGTGAAAGTTTAACTGAATTTTGTCATCTGAACCGTCTTGTTGTATGTATCACCTGCTGAAAGCAGGTGATACATATGACAAGACATATGACTTTCAGCAGCACCCAAGAAAACTTCAGCAGCAACTACACATGAAAATCTCCTGATCATAAAACAAGCAATCAGATTGATTATATCTTTATGTACTTGAAATATACTTGATTATATACTTGAAACAGGCAATCATTTTCAAGCTCTATTACAACTAGATGACAATATGCTGCCTGTGGGAAAATATAAAAAGCATTATTAAGGATTTAGAAAATAGACACATTAGAGAAAGGTCAAAGATCAAAGATCATTAGAGAAAGGTCAAAGCCTTGATTATAGAAATCACTTTTAAACTTATTGAACAGAGAAGAACTGCAAAAGCCCAGGGTGTACAAGGAAGCGAAGGGCATCAGGAACTAACCAAAGTCATCAAGTGCTGTTTAAGCCAGGACAAACAGGATTATATCACTCGAAAGTGTAAAGAAATCGAATACCACAACAAACAAAACAACACTAAAAAGATGTATGTTGTAATTAAGTCCTTAAGACAAAAGTTCCGACCAAAACTTAATGCAATTAAGGACTCCAAAGGGGAAATTTTAACAGAGGAGAATCAAAGGAAGGTGGAAAGAATACTGTGAGCAGCACTTCCGAGCACCTGCTTGCACTACTGATCTGCCAATCCCTTTTCAAGAGTGTGATCATGAACCAGTTCCATTGAAGTCGAAAAAGCCACCAGAGAACTTAACGCATGGCAAGTCACCTGGAATTGATGAAATCCCAGTGGAATTGATTAAAGCTACAGGTGTGAAGGGTGCCGAGTTTTTTCATAAAATGATTGTAACAATTTGGGAAATGGTATAGTGGCTATCAGATTGGAAGAAATCAAATTTTATTCCCTTACCAAAAAAAAAAAAAAAAAAGGAGATCTGAAAATTTGCTCAAATTACAAGACTATTAATTTCTCACGTTAGCAAGATTCTTTTTAAAATCATATTAAACAGAATCTCAAGAAAACTTGAAGAAAGTCCAAAAGAGCAAGCAGGTTTCAGAAGGGGCAGAGGAATCAGAGATCAGATCTTAAGTCTACGACTGATTATTGAAAAAATTCAAAGAATTCAATGTCCAGTTGTTTTGTGTTTTATAGATTATGCAAAAGCATTTTATTGTGTTCAACATGAGAAACTAGGGAAAACGATGACTAATATGGATTTTTATTCTGAAGATTTCCCAATCCACATAATTCAACTGATTTAGCTACTGTACCAGGAACAGGAAGGAACTGTGAGAACCAACATGGGAAATATCGCCTTTTTCACTATAGGTAATGGTGTCAGGCAGGGCTATATTTTGTCACCTCACCTTTTTAATCTTTATTCCAAAGATATCATACATGAAGCTTTGGAAGATTTAGAGACTGGCATCAAAATTGGAGGACTGAAAATAAACAATCTTCATTATGCAAATGATACTGTGCTAATTTGCAATTCTAAGGATCATCTTAAAGAAACTCTGAGGAGAGTATGTAAAGCAAGTAAGAAAAAAGGATTGTTTCTGAATGTGTGTAAAACTAAAATTATGGTGGTAATCTCGGTTCCAGTAAGGTTAATGGGCAAGATGTCGAAGAAGGTGATGAAATTGATTACTTCAGGTCAAGAATAAATAAAAATAGTGACTGCTTAAACGATGTAAAGAGACGACAGACAATTGCTAAAATTGGTAACTGATCTGACAAAATTATGGAGAGGTAAAGATCTGCCCCTAAAGACGAAACTGAGAATCATAGATTTGTTAATTTTTCTAGTTGCCACTTATGGATGTGAAGGGTGGAATCTAAAAAGAGGCGAGAGGAAGAAAATTGGGGCATTTGAAATGTAGTATTACAGGAGAATACTGCATATTTCTTTCTTTCTTGAATCAAAGAACAAGTAAGTGGGTATTGAATAAAATTGGCAGGCCTAAAATTCTTCTTCATAGCATCAACAAAATAAAACTCAAGTTTTTTGGTCATATAGTAAGAAGGGAAAATTTTTTGTTGAAGAATATAATGGAAGGAAAAATCAAGGGGAAGAGGTGTAGAGGAAGACGTGCAACTAGTTGGAAGGATGGGATCAGTAAATTTTTTGTAATTTTATAATTTTGAAATTTTTGTAATTGCACACTTTTGTAATTTTTCTTATGCATAGGATAAAAAAATTGAATAAATAATTCTATTTACATGTTCATCGAACATTTATTTTTTTCTTCAGTCAATTTCAGCAAGAATAGTTGTGAGTGCTGCATAAGCCTTTAGGGAAATTCTGACTTAAGTAAAATTCGATTTATGCAGAGTTCCATGGAATGCAACCCTTACGTAAGTCAGGGAGCACCTGTATATATATATATATATAATATGTATATTAAGGAGCCTCAAATTTAAATATGGCTGAGGGCCTCTTTCATCCTTAATCCGTCTCTGGACCCCAGTCTTCCATCTTCTCTGTGATCCTCCATTTCACAGCATAAAACTTTTCAAGCCAAAAAAGTTTTAGCATTTTTCCTATATAGATACAGAAAAGTTTATGAAAAATGGGGTGAAATGGAGTTGTTAAATCTGTATAGGATTTTACTTGAAATATTTGTTATGGATATAACGTGATTAAGTATCACTTAATGAAGAACCATTTGCCATCACATTAACAATTCTGTAACTATATCTTACACCTAATCATACACATGCTTTTTCTGACTTGATTAACTTATTTATCAGTTCCCTTTGCCTTTCTGTGGTCTTCTTAATAGGCATCATCCATTAAGGAGCTCATTACAACTATGTGATATATTCATTTAAATGAAGCCAGCCAACAGAATGGCTCATTGAGGAGCAGGATTAATTTACTCTGACTCTTAAATACTACCATACTTCAAGCTCAGCACTTGATGTGTCAGTGTCTGTTGACCAAAATTATGCCCAATAATACAGGGATAAGCTCTGCACTTGATTTATCAGTCTGCTCTCCAAATTTATGCCCTCATAGACAAGACAGTTCTGGATGATCCCCTGAATGATGAGCATTATCTGGTGATCTGTGAAATAATGACTGATACACCTCCACAGATTTAAAAAAGAATTACATGGAAATGGTTGCTAACTCAAATCAGTACTCAGAAATATCCAATTCTTGCTGAAAATACATTGAGTCTTCCAAGAGAATCTGCAGTGACTTATGTCACATACCAAATAATGAATGCAGCTGAAATTGCTCTACTGATATCATCTTCTAGAATGTGTAACACCCCACCATATTTTAGCTATCCTAAAGTATGGTAGAGTACAAACTGCATTATTGCTAAACCAATGTTAAATAGAAAAGAAATAAGCTTAAAATTTATTCCATAAGTATCCTACCATAAACAGTATAATACTGTACATTACAAGAAAACAAAAACTCACTATGTAAGGAGGCAAAACAAAAAAGAAACATGAATCTATTTTGCATCAGTGAATACTAGAACAACAAATGTTACACTGATTTGGAAAAAAATCAGACAGATCGGTGGAAAACTCCAGTGCCTCAGCAAAACCTTTCAAGCTCTATCGGCAACATGACTGAACTGTGCAATATCCTCACACACACACAAAAAAAAAAAAAAAAAAAAAAAATGCCTGATGAAATTTGCTATGTAATGATTGAGCATCTTTTGAAAGACTCTCTTCAAATTCTACTACAACTGTATAACTGAATATACCTGAAAGCTAATCATCCTAATGGCTGTAAACTTTCTGCCATTTTTTGTTTCCAAAACCAGAATCACTTGGGTCCTCTTGTTATAGATCTGTTGCACTTACTAGCTGCTTGGGTAAGATAATGGAAAATAATTATTAATACCAAATTGACTTGGTTAATATCTTCAGACAGTTTGGTTTAAAGAAAGTAAATATCCTAAGGGCAATATATGTTATATCACTAGAGCCATTCATTATTACACACTTCTTCTTCATCCATATTGAGCTCTAATTAGATCTGTGGCACTCCTGTCTGTGCTTCAGTTAGGCTGACTATTCTCAGATGGCCTGATCTAATACCATTATAATAGGATAATGATTTCATTAGTAACACAGTTGGCTTATAAAAGTATTTGTTTTTGCAGAGAGAAAACAACAGTCATCTCAAAGTCAGTCATTAGATCTTCTCTTTCATGGAGTTAGTGCAGAGTAGCAGTAACATTAGTAAAGGCATATGATGCAAGAAAGCATGCTTATACAGCATCAACCAAAAAAAACCTTCATATTTCACCCATCCATTCATTCCAAAAGTTTGTCTAGTTCTTCCTTTAATTTATTTAAGCTATCAATTTCCACAACAACAGGTTGAAGGTTGTTCCAGCAATTAACCACCTGCTGGCATATTTCCACACATCTATTCTGCAACTGTCTTTCCTCGATTTGAATTTATGCCCTCTCAGGTTTGTAATCTTAACAAGAGAAAGAATCCCATCAGCATTGCACTTGCTCAACCCATTTAAGACCTTATACATCTCAGTCAGATCTTCTCGCAGGTGCCTAATCTCCAGATCTGCAATTTGCAGAACTTAAGCCTTTCTTGCGAAGTGAAGTGAGTCTTTGAACCACCTGTTGTTTTTCTCCCAACTTGAGCCATGCAGTTGGCAAGCTGTATTATGGCTAGTTATAATGGTGGCAAAACTGTGATGGTGTGGAATTAAATCCTTTCTTAATGCACATCAGTTAACTGCTATTTATGGTAGAGATCAACCATAGATTTAACGACACATACATTTTTCCATTTGTTTGAACTGCTGTTTACATTTTAACTACTACATTTTAGTCATTTTGTTTTTTATGTTATTATGTTTACAGTTGTAAAGAAGTTCAGTTGTTAGTACTTATTGTTTACTGAAATGTGCTTCTTCGAAATACCCATACTGAGTATTTTCTATCTCTTTGCTGTCAGCTCTTCTGAAGTAATGTTAAACTGGTCACCAGCTCACATAAGCACTCTAATGATCTCTGTTCAATGTTTATGACCAGTTACAAAGCTCTAATTTGCAAGAATGAATTCAAGCTATGTTATGACGTTTACTGAATAAGAAATGGCACTAAAAGGAAGAAATTATTGGTCATAATACAGGTAAAGCTATAAAACATAGGTAAAACATGAAAGTATATCAGACAGAACTGTCTTGTACTTTTATGTTTTTGTGCTGTGCAGGATTTAAACTGCATAGATAATGTAATGGTTTTAATTCATACAAAACAAACTTGCCTTTGCAACAAGTTGATATTACTCTACTTTCAAGCAGATGGCTTGCAAAAAAGGTTAATTGGCCATTTGTTTAAGAAATGAGACACTACTATAACAGCATGTTTCATGACCAACTGGACCCTCATCAAAGTGGTGGCTTATACTGAAAACACTCAGCTATATTACAATGCCTGCAGATTGTATAACTTTTTTTAAAACTAAAGGGTATTTTTGCACAATTTTATACGTGTAGGTATAAAATGACCCAGGTAGATGAATTGACATCATTTTAATTATATCTCATATTGTGAATACCTTATCAACAAGTTGACGTGGTATTGCACTATTTTGAATAAGTAATGCTTCACCAGTGAAGAAGACTGTTGTTACTTATTCTCGGTGAAAAACACCACCACCACCCAGACAGCACCGTTTCATGGTTTTTTGGCCTCTCTTCTTGAAATGATGCCAATTCATCTACCTGGGCAGATGATCATTTTATACCTACACATTTAAAAATGATGCAAATTGCACTTACCCATATGGCATTAAACTCCTTTACAGACTAGACAAAAATATCCTTTAGTCGAATTCAGTGCACCATCAGGCATCTCTCATATTGTGGAGTTATACTTCATAACTGAATTGTCAGTATTGCAACACCATGGTACCTGCCTGTCCACCGAAGAGAGGCCAAAAAGCTTTGAAATGGTGCCGCCTGGGTGGTGGTATCCACTGAGAATAAGTAACAATAGTCCTCAATTGGTGAACCGTTACTTATTTGAGGTAGTGCAAAACCATGGCAACTTGTGAAAGTATTAACAATATGAGATATAATTAAAATGATGCTAATTCATCTACCTGGGTAGATGATCATTTTATACCATGGCTTTTTGGCCTCTCTGTAAGATAACAAAAATGATGCAAATTGCACTAACCCATGTGTCAGTAAACTCCTTTATAGTTTAGGCAAAAGTATCCTTTAGTCTAAATCAGTGCACATCTTCAAGCATCTGTCATATTGTGAAGTTATACTTCATAACTGGGTTGTCATTATTGCAACACCAAGGTTGCAATAATGACAAGGCCAAAGAGCCTTGTCATTATTGCAAGAAAGAAAGAAAGGCCAAAAAGCCTTGAAATGGTCTCCAGGGGAAGCCTGATGCCGCCCGGAGTTTCCAAGAATAGGTAACAACAGTCTTTCCTACTGGGAAAGCGTTGCCTATTCCAGGAGTTTATGAATGGTGTGAGTTGAATGAGTTACTGTCCCTTTTATTCTTCTACACCATTTATTTTCTTCTTCTGCTCCTACTATTAATTTTCTAAGTCTAATAGGGACAAGTGGAAAATAGAGCTGTTATCCCGCACAAAAAAGCCTTGAAACAGCACCACTTGGGTGGTGGTATCCCCCAAGAATAAGTAACAATGGTCTTCTCCTTTGATGAAGCATTTCTTATTCAACTTGGTTAAAGCATTTCTTAAGGCAACTTGGTTAAACTTTAACCCCAGGGGCTCACATCTGGTGAGAAATGGCTTGGCACCCCCAGAGTCCTGAGCTGGATATCATCATTCTTCCTTTTCTTGATGATTCCCTTCTACTTCTCTCTCTCTCAGGGTAATTCAGAATTTTTTTTTTTTTTTTTGCCTGGTGCAGCATAAGCCTCAGGCTTCCTTGCACCATATGGCTAATAATAATAATAATAATAATAATAACAGTGGTCGCAGTCATAGACAAAAGTGATTCTCACAGTATTTCTATTAGAATGAGCCTGGAAAGCAAGGCAATGGAGATTTCCAGGACTTCTGGGAATCATAGTGGACCAAATAAATATATGGGCTGTGTTAGGGTAACTAAGAGTAGAAACAGGTGCATGTATACTTGCATGTACACCAATGTTAGGAGTATAGTTAATAAATTTGATGAGCTTGAAGTGCTGGTCAAGACATCAAAGGCAGATATATTGTTGGGATATCAGAGATGTGGTGTCGCTCAGACATAATCAGTACAGAATTGGAATTTGAAGAGTACAATGTGTACAGAAAGGATAGACAGGAAGGGAAGAGCAGTTATGCTGTTAGTTAAGAAACACATAAAATCTAAGGTAGTGCATCCAGTTGATGTTGGTGGACAATTCAATGTTGAGTCTGTTTGGTGTTACATAAGCACTGGGAAAGGAAAAATGAGAGTAGATGTGTGTTATATATAGGCCTAATGAATCTGATTAGTATAATGAGCAATTGTGCAGAGAAATGGAGTGGGCCAGTAAATCAAAATGTCTTATAATGGGAGATTTTAACTTTCCAGATATTGATTGGAACTTGTGGATTGGTGACTGGCACACTAGCAAGACTTTTGTGGATTTATTGTATGACTGTTTTCTACAGCAACATGTTTGAGTGACAAACAGAGGGAGTAATACTCTTGATCTGATTATCAGCAGTGATTATTGATGCATTACGAATTTGCAGATAAAGGAACCACTGAGTGACAGTGATCATGATGTACTAATGTGGGAATTACTTAAGGATGTAACTACCATCAAGGCTAAAGGGAAGGGCTTTTGCTTTTATAAAGGTGACTGCAGCAGTCTCAGATAGTTTTTAAATTCTGTACAGTGGGATCAACTGATGATATTACCAACGTTGAATGGGAAGCCTTCAGGGACTTAAATTTGGAGACTACTAGGCTTTTCATTCCAACTATGAAATACTGTTCAAAGTTTAGGCTTAAAATCGATGTCAGATAAATTAATGAGGCTCGTGGCAGAGAAGAAAAATGTATGGGATGCATATAAAGTATCAGGTGACACAAAAGCCTATGGCAGATATAAACTAGTCTGTAACAAAGATGCAAATTAGGTTAGGCAGGCGAACGCAGATTACGAGAAATCCTTGGCAAAGGGTGCAGTGAAAAACAGTAAAGAGTTCTTTACTTATGTAAACTCTAGAAGGAAAGGGATGAATCAGATTGGACCACTTAACATAGATGGGTTGGCTGTTTACGATCATGCTCAGGTAGCTGATAAGCTGAATGAGTAATTTGCATCTACATTCGCACATGAGGAGTTATTCAATTGAGGGGAGTGGCAGAAGTTTATCAAACTCTGGGAGTTTATCAGGGAGCTAAGTGATTTTGTAATAACTGAGAGCAAAATGAAGGAGAAATTGTTGAAATTAAACATAAAAAAACACCTGGCTTGGACGGGATCTATCCAGTTATATTAAAGGAGGCAGCAAAGGAAGTAAGCAAACCCTTAGCCATAATTATGAGAGCTTCCTTGGACTCAGGGGAGGTCCCCATAGAAGTGTGCAAATTGTATCACCAATTCACAAAGGGGGGTTAAAAGTTGACACAAGTAATTATAGACCTGTTAGTTTAACTTGTTTTCCGAGGAAAATAATGGAATCACTAGTTGAAGAAGCATTGCAGGATCATCTAGATAGATAAGACTTCAGTAATAGTTAAGACACAGTATGCGTTTGTTAAAAAGAGAGGTGGTCTTGTCTGACCAATTTGATTGGATACTATGATGTGGTCACAAAGGAACTGAATGCCAAAAATAATTTTGATATCATATATTTGGATTTCAGGAAATCTTTTGATACTGTTGCACGTGGAAGACTGCTGTACAAATTGGAGAGATATGGCATTAAGGGTAAGTTGCTACAATAGATAAAGGGATGGCTGAGTGGGAGATGACAGAGAGTGGTAATCAATGGACAAATTTTATTAGTGGAGTTCCCCAGGGTTCAGAGTTGTGCTCATTTTTGTTTTGTATATTGATGATGGTGTATCAAGTTTAACGTCCAAGTTTGCAGATGATACAAAGGTTGGTGGGGTTGTTAACGACAGTAAAGACAGTATACTACTCCAAATGGATCTAGATAAGTTGGGCAAATAGGCTGAAAAGTGGCAACTGAAGTTTAACATTGACAAATGCAAAGTATTGCATATGGGTAGAAATAACCCAAGAGAAATGTACCAACTGTGTGGTACTACACTCAGGGAAGTGGAAAGTGAAAAAGACCTGGGGGTAATTGTGCAGTCAAATATGAAGTTTGCTGAGCAGTGCAGAGGGGTTGCCAGGGCAGGTTATGGAGTCTTGTCAATGATATATAGGAATTTTGCTAGCAAGGACAGGGAGGTCTTTGCTAACAAAATTCCCGTTATACAAGGCATTCCCAGTGAACTGGTACACCTACAATGAAAGCAACGCGGAGATGGGGGGAACCCCTGGTGCCGTTAGACAACAATACACTTTACACTTTACACACTATACAAGGCATTGGTCAGGCTGCACCTAGAGTACTACTTTGTATAGGTCTGGAGGCCTCATTTTAGGAAAGATGTAGAGTTGCTAGAACAAGTACAAAGAAGGGCAACAAGATTGGTGAGGGGAACAAAGGGTGCTCTTACCAAGAAAGGCTTAAGTTCTGCAAATTGCAGTGCCTGGAATGTAGGAACCTGCGAGGTAATCTGATTGAGGTGTATAAGGCCTTTAATGGATTGAGCAGGCTCAATGCTAATGGGATTCTTCCTCTTGCTCAAATTAAGAACTTGAGAGGGCACAGATTCAAATTGAGGAAAGACAATTGTAGAATGATATGTGAAAATTTGCCTTTAGCCTTTAGGTGGAACAGACTTTCATATTTTGTTGTGAAAGTTGATAGCCTAAATAAATTTAAGGCTGGACAGGCATTTGGAATGAATGGAGGAGTGAAATTGGAGGGGGTTTTTTTGGCTGATGCTGCATAAGCTTGCTTTCTTGCATCGTATGCTTCTACTAATGCTAATCAAGGCCATATGTTTGAAATTAGTGCACACCAGGGAAGTTTTCTCTGTTGCACCCAAAGGCAAGTTTGTTATGTTGTGTGATTATATGTGTAATGCGCACTGTTGTAAGTCTATGCAGTTTAGATCCTGCTGACTGCAAAAACAAATGAAAGGCTAAAGAGAGAAATGTCACTTTTTTTTTTTTTTTACATAGCTTCTTAAAGACAAATGCAATTGATATGAGTGCCAGATTCCTTTCTTAATGTTTCTAGATTGTCAAGTGCTAGATTTTACAGAGCTTATTGAAATATCTGGTACTTTACAATTTATTGAACTTTATTTTAAAAACTAAGGAAAAAAACCAGTTCTGCAGTCTACTTCAAGCATTCTCTTTCCCCCACCCCACCTCAAATTTCATATAATCTTTTCCACAGTCTTCTCTAGATTTTATTTCTTAATTCCACTTTATAGTTAACTTATTATAATATTCTGGATGTTTTTTGCATACTTCTTCCTTCCTATTTGGAAAGCACAAGGGCCACTAGGTGGTCTTTGTGCTTTCCAAATATAAATTTAAATCTTCTGATGAAGATTCCTTGTGGACAATTTCTTTAAAATAATCTCTGTAATTTCGTAAAGAATTTAATTTCAGGTAATTTATCTTAGCTTCATCATGCAATCTCTGTTGTAACCTTACAATTGCTAATTTCATTTGTTTCATGTTTTAACTTTTGCTACAGGCCTGATGATAGGGTTCAATTGAGCCTGAAACCATCATCAAAGTATTAAGTGTAAATTGATGTGATTCACTTCAATAAACATTTAAACCTGTATCACATGCGTAATAAAAATGTAATTAAAAGTGTTTTTAATTTCCTCTAAATTATAGTTAATGGATAACCATATATTATCTCCCCTTTCACCCAAAAACAAGTGATATGTATGACACATATCTAAAGCCTATGCATGTCATGTCAATGTACTGAAACTTATGCTCTTACTTGTCTATAATTGCTATATAACATGTATAATATTTCCTAATATTTCATAAAGTTTTATTTTTGCATTTAATTAAAAATATGAGCAAGTATTGCTTTTCAAATTGCATTTGGTTTATTGGTATTAAGGAAATGAATGGCCTTACTTATATGTAGTTCGAAAACAGTCATACTTCTAGTGTGAAAAGGGACAGACAGTTTGCATCTGAAGTGGAAGATGGAACCAAAATAAAAACATGAGTGAGGGACTGGTCAATTAAATTTACAATACAGTGATGAATTTCCCCCACAATTAAAAGTGGGGGAAAAGTCATATACCCTTGTCAGAGTTAATTAATCTTAATCAAACCAGACAAGTTGATAATTCTAAGTATTCATCACTTGTGCAGAAAGTCTTTGTGTATTCCTCTCTTCTGGCTTCAAAAAAGTAATTTTATTGTTTTTTTTTTTTAATGTAATGCCAATGTTTAAAAATCTGAACAAACTCTTCTGTCCAACATACCTTATTTCCATATACTGAGGTCATTACCCCATGAGGTCATGTTGAAAAATTCATAAGACTGTGAGGTCTGTTTGTGGAACAGTGCAGTCCGTATTAACAGAATAATGTTGGTAGCTGATCAGAAACAAATGAGAATGAATTTTCAGTGACATCAAAATTAATTAGCATCCTGACTCTTTTTGTCCACAGTTCATTACTGTAGACTCACTTCAATATTGAGATAAAAAAAAAGCCATCAGGATGGTTGACACATTGTACTCCTCCTCCAAAGAAGATTTGTGTTCAGAAAAATACTGATAAAATGATGGCCTCTTCAATTTAGGATGCTGAGAGAATTGTACTGATTGTCCATTTGGAACTTGGACAACATCAAGCAGCAAAATTGCATGCACCACTCCAACATGGAAGCTTACAAATCTCATGTTGTAATGGCTGCCATTCCTGAAGCCGGATTTGAAATCACTGACTCATTCTGTTCATCAGAACTGGCACAGAGTAACTTATTTATTTCCTCAATTAAAAAAATCACTTGTGTGCACAAAAATTTAGAGGTAACAGTGATGTAAATGAATGGATTTGGAGCCCTGGGATTTTTTTTTTTTTTTTTTTTTTTAAGAGAATGTGAACGTTCAGTAAATTCACTAACATTTCATTTCAGTGAATGAAAAACCTGCCACAATGCCCTCGTTATTTATTTATTATTATTTTTTTTTTTCTAAAAATAAAGAGTGGGCAGGGAATAAATCAAATACCAGATCAAGCTCTCTAATACAACTTTATATACCGGAGTGATATATCTTTCTTCGGATACCAAATTCTGTGAAGATGATTGATGTATGTGGTTTTTCACACATCACGCATTCAAGAAAGGAAGCCATTGTTTCCTTTGTGCAACATCAGAAAACAGAAAATATAATACCTACTACAGCAGATATAAAAATTTTGTATACCATTGTAAACTTCCATGTTGATAGATGTTCATAAAATTTGATATAATAAAAGTTCTGGATTTATTTTGTCTGTTCTTATTTTAACTGAAATTTAGGGTCATATTTGCCTCTTTTTACAACTTATGTAAATTTTGCCACTTCATCACTGTAGGGTTAAACAACAATAAATGGTTTAATTAAATAATGAAAAAACTTCTGCATGCAACTCATGAGTAACACCACCTTCTGAGAACAAAGTTCACATTATGCTACCATTGTTAAATCTGAATAATTTGTTGTTAGAGTTGCAATAGAGGTTTATTTGTATATCTGTTATTTTCATGTTATAATAAAGATCAAATTAATAAGAAAAAAGAAATCAGTATTGTATTTAGATATACTGGCATGGAAGCTCTTACTACCTCTAAATTTCATCTTATGTTACCATATGCTAAATATTTAATCTATTGGAAATACAGTTTGTTATCTCTGCTTATGATTTTTGATGTTTCCTGTTTTCTTTCTGTTAATTTTTTTCCGGGACATATTTTTATATATATATATATTTTTTTTTTTTTATTTTTTTTTTTTTCTTGTAGCATGTTGGTGTTGTTTTAAGAACATTGCTCAGTACTGTTGATGAAATGGCACCACAGTTACCCATTTGGTCACATAAAGAAGTGAGTACAAATAATAACTAATTTCAGAGTTATCAGTAAGTTATTTTAATCAATCTTTGTCCAGTCCTTCCTTCTCCCAGTGATTATTTTGATCCTTGATTTGGTCTTAAATAAGCTTCTATGCACAGTCTGTATATAATGTGAAAAAATGTCTTATCAGGCTAGCAAAACCATAAACAAATTTCTTGTCCTAAAAAAAAAAAAAAAAAAAAAAGAATAAACCATATCGTGGATTATTGTTTTTTTTTTATGCAAGGAAGTCTGAGGCTTTTGCTGCACCAGGCAAAAAAAAAAAAAATAATAATTCTGAGTTACCCTGAGAGAGAGAGGGAGAGAGATAAGGGAATCACCAAGAAAGAGAAGAATGATGATATCCAGCTCAGGACCCTGGATGTGCCAAGCACATACTCACCAGATGTGAGCCCCTGGAGCTTATAAAAGTGTTTCAGAAAATCTTAGTAATAAGATTTTTCTTTTCTCGCATTAAATGTGAGAAATGTGGCGGGTCATAGAGTCTTGTCAATGATATATATAGGAATTTTGCTAGCAGGGACAGGGAGGTGATTATCCCATTATACAAGGCAATGGTCATGCCACACCCAGAGTACTCTGTACAAGTCTGGAGGCCTCATTTTAGGAAGGATGTCGAGTTGCTAGAACGAGTACAAAGAAGGGCAACAAGATTGGTGAGGGGGAACAAAGGGGTGCTCTTACCAAGAAAGGCTTAAGTTCTGCAAATTCCAGTGCCTGTAGAGTGAGGTGCGAGGTGATCTGATTGAGGTGTATAAGGCCTTGAATGGGTTGAGCAAGCTGAATGCTGATGGGATTCTTCCTCTTGCTCAGACTAAGAACCTGAGGGAGCACAGTCTCAAATTAAGGAAAGATAGTTGTAGAATAGATGTGTGGAAATTTGCCTTAAGCCAGCAAGTAGTTGATTGGTGGAACAGGCTTACATCTTTTGTTGTGGAAGCTAATAGGCGAAATAAATATAAGGCTGAGCTGGATAGGCATTTGGAACAAATGAAGGGGTAAAATGGGAGTTGTTTTTTTTTTTTTTTTTTTTTTTGACTAATGCTGCATAAGCTTGCTTTCTTGCATATATCTATGCTAATGCTAAATGAGATCCTGTTCAAATCCTTTTGCTTAGTGATATGAACACAACAAAATCTTATAAATCTGACAACATTTGGACTAAGCCTTTTTTTTTTTTTTTTTTATGTAAACCCCGAGCACGAGAGGTATTAGAACCTATAGTACTTAGTACCGTGCTTTGGTTGGAGGTTGAGGAAACGAAAGAAGATATTTGTTGACATTGGACTTGAACTTCTGTAGACTGTAATTTTCAGGAAATAAGTATGAAGGAAGGTTGTTCCAGAAAATGGCAGTTGAATGAATAAATGAGGAAGATGAAAAGTTGGTTCTGTGAGTTTGAAGTTGGACAGTAAATGCATGTTGGCTGGTGGCAGCACGTGTTCGAACTGTTTTGAAAGAGAGAGAGCGGGAATTATAGAAGCCAATTCAGAAGAACAGTGCCCATGGAAGTATCTGTAGAAGAGGCATGCAGCAGAAACAGTACGTCTATGAGACAGTGAGTGGAGAGACTCTGTTAGAGATGAATCATTAATTAACCTAACTGCTCTCTTCTGAATGGAATCAAGAAGCCTGAGAGAGATTTTGGGGACATCACCTCAGATGTGGGAACAATATTCCAAGGCAGGGCAGATTTGCGATTTATACAGAGTGAGTAGCTGTTTTGAAGAAAAGTAACGCCGAGAGCGAAAGAGAAAACCAAGTTTTTTAGATGCAGAGGAAGGAATATTTGTAATGTGCTTGTGCCATGAGAGATTAGAAGTCACGGTAATCTCCAAAAGAGATATATCATTTTGCCTAGAAATCAGAGTGTCATTAAGATAAGCATAGGAGCAGAAGTATCCTTTGTGTGAGATATAAGACAATACTGAATAAATGAATAAATGAGGAAGATGAAAAGTTGGTTCTGTGAGTTTGAAGTTGGACAGTAAATGGATGTTGGCTGGATGTAAATGGATTATTAAGGAATTGGTAGCTGATTTTCGAGAAGTTGAAGCGGATTGAGCAGGACAAGGTTTCTCAAAATGGAAAGTGGAATGCAATGTGCTATCATCTGCAAAACTATGGATAGGATTTCCAGTCAGTGGAAGAAGGTCATTAATATTCAAGAGGAAAAGAGTGCGGGAAAGAACTGAATCTCGGGGGACACTGGCATTAGTGGAGAAGTTAGAAGATAAAGAACCATCTACCATCACCCTCAGTGAGTGATCAGAGAGAAAACTGGATAACCAATTACTAAAAACAGTTGGCAAACCATAAGATGGAAGCTTGTTTAGAAGACCTTTATACCAAACACGATCGATGGGATGTCAAGAGCAACTACTTGTGTTTCACCGAACCTTTCCATTGTATTAGTCCATATATGGGTAACATAAGCCAGAATATCACCAGTGGATCGACACTGACGGAATCCATACTGGCGATCGTTGATCAGATGGAAGGATTCTAGGTAGTTTAAGAGTTGGTGGTTAATTGATTACTCCATTACTTTAGAAAGAGTAGAAGTAATTGCAATGTGACGCTAATTGGATGGGAGGGATTTGTCACTCTTTTTAAGAACTGGCTGGATATGAGCAAATTTCCAAGCAGAAGGAAAAATACCTTTGGAATAAGAAAGTGAAAAGGCGGCAAAGGATAAGAGTAAGTTCAGGAGCACAAGTTTTGAGAACAAGTGGAGAAATACCATCGGGACCTGGAGCTTTCTTAGCATCAAGATTCGTCAAAATCCTTCTAACGTCCTTTTGACGGAAGACCACAGGAGGCATTGAATGGAGTGTGTTGGGAATGGTGGGAGGTGTTTTACCAAGATCATTAATACATGAGTTGGAAGAAAAATGGGATGCTAGCAGGTCAGCTTTATCCTTGGCTGAAGTGACAACAGAACCATCTGGTTTGGACAGAGGTGGGAGCAGAGATGGGCAAAAGTTGCGGCCAATAGCTTTGGCAAGAGACCAGAATGCTTGGCTACCATTAGGGCAAGAAGCAAGTTTTCTACTCTTATCCTGTTCAAACTCTAGTTTGGACTGATTAATAACTGCTTTACAATTGTTGCGTGCTTTGTTGTAGGCAGAAAATGAAACTGGAGAATTAGAAACAAGCCAATTACGATATGCAACATTCTTCTCTTGAATGGCTTTAGCACATTTATTGGAAAACCAAGGTTTAGATAAAAGACAAGATTTTAAAGTGGAGTGTGGGATAAAGGATTCCATTCCTGCAAGAATAATTTCACTGACACGATCTGAGCAAACGGTGACATCAGAGGTTTTGTAACAGTAACCATGCTGCTGTGGCCAAATTAGTCAGTTTTGAGAGGTTTGTGGTGCTCATTGGTAGAATAGCGATTATCATCAACTTATAATGAAGTTATGAGTAAAAAAAATGCCCAAGTTTGAAATCCATCATTGACAAGGAATTTTTATGGGTTTTTTTTTTGTAAAGTAATCAAGTTAGTCTCAAGCAACGGTCACATGGTTTTTACCTCCCAGAAACTCTGGTTTTTCATTCAGTAAACCCACTGAAGAACACATGCACAAGTCGGACTTAGCATTAGCATTAGTAGAGGCATTTGATGCAAGAAAGCAAGCTTATGCAGCATCAGCCAAAAAAAAAAAACCCACTTCCACTTCACCCCTCTGTTCGTTCAAAATACCTGTCCAGCTGAGCCTTAAACTTATTTAGGCTATCAACCTCCACCACAAGGGATGGAAGTCTGTTCCACCAACCAACCACCTGCTGGCTAAAGGCAAATTTCCGCACGTCTGTCCTACATCTGTCTTTCCTCAATTTGAATTTATGCCCTCTCAGGTGATTTTTCTGAGCTAGAGGAAGAATCCCATCAGCATTGAGCATGCTTAAACCATTCAAGGCTTTATACACCTCTATCAGATCACCTCGCTGGTGCCTAGTCTCCAGACACTGTAATTTGCAAAACTTAAGCCTTTCTTCGTAAGAGCACCCCTTTGTTCCATTCACTAATCTTGTTGCCCTTCTCTGTACTCGTTCCAGCAGCTCTACATCCTTCTTGAAATGAGGCCTCCAGACCTGTATACAGTACTCTAGGTGTGGCCTGACCATTGCCTTATAAAATGGAATAATCACCTCCTTATCCCTGCTGGAAATATTCGTGTATATCATTGACAATACTCCATGAGCTACTCTTGCAGCCCGTCTGCACTGCTCAGAGAACTTCATATCTGCCTGCACAACCACCCCCAAGTCCCTTTCTTTCTCTAGTACCACAGAGTTGATACGTTGCTCTGGGGTTGCTGTTTCCCATGTGTAGTACTTTACATTTGTCAATGTTAAACTTCATTTGCCACCTCTCAGCCCATATGCTCAACCTTTCCAGATCCTGTTGCAGCAGTATAGTGTCAGTAGTGTCCTTGACAACCCTGCCAACCTTTCTATCGTCTGCAAACTTGGACATTAAGCTTGATATACCATCATCAATATCATTTATAAATACAGAAAACAATAATGGACCCAACACTGAGCCCTGAGGAATGCCACTAATAACATTAGTCCATGATGAGCAGTGTCCATTGATTACCACTCTCTGTCTTCTCCCCCTCAAACACCCCTTTATCCATAGCAACAATTTGCCTCCAATGTCACACTGCTCCAATTTGTGTAGCAGTCTTCCATGTGCAACAGTATCAGAAGCCTTTCTAAGATCCAAGTATATAATATCAAAGTTATTCCCTGCATCCAGTTCTTTTGTGACTGCATCATAGTATCCAATCAAGTTGGTCAGGCAAGACTTCCCCTTAACAAAACCATGCTGTGTCTGAGCTATAACTGAAGTCTTGTCTAAATGATCCTGCAGTGCTTCTTTAACCAGTGCCTCCATTAATTTTCCTGGAACAGAAGTTAAGCTCACAGGTCTATAATTACTTGTGTCAGCCTTTGATCCTCCTTTGTGAATTGGGGTCACATTTGCACATTTCCAGTCTATGGGTACCTCCCCTGAGTCCAAGGAAGCTCTCATAATTATGGCTAAGGGTTTGCTTACTTCCTTTGCTGCCTCCTTTAATATAACTGGATAGATTCCATCCACCCCGGGTGCCTTTCTTGTGTTTATCTTCAACAGTTTCTTCTCCACTTTACTCCCAGTTATTTCAAGATTCTGTAGCTTACTGCTAGAGTTGAATACACCTCTGGCATTCCCCTTGCTGAATAACTCCTCATGTGTGAATGTCGATGCAAAATATTCATTTAGTTTGTTAGCTACCTGAGCAGGATCATCAACAGTTGACCCATCAATATCAAGTGGACCAATCTGATTCATCCCCTTCCTTCTAGAGTTTACATAAGTAAAGAACTCTTTGCTGTTTTTCTTTGCATCCCTTGCCAAGGATTTCTCGTAATCTGCCTTCGCCTGCCTAACCTCCTTTGTAACTTGGTTGCATATCAACTTGTATCTATCATAGGCTTCTGTGTCATGTGTTAATTTGTAAGTATCCCATGCATTTTTCTTCTCTGCCATATGCCTCATTAGTTCATCTGACATCCATTTTGGCCTAAACCTTGAACAATATTTCTTAGTTGGTATGTAAAGCCTAGTAGCTTCCAAGATAAGTTCTTTGAATGCTTCCCATTTTGAATTTGCTGTTGGTAACATCATCAGTTGGTCCCACTGTATAGAATTTAAATACTGTCTCAGTCCATCGTAGTCGCCTTTACGGAAGCAATAACCCTTCCCTTTACCCCTAATGGTAGTTACCTCTTTGAGTAAATCCCGCTTCAGCACACTGTGATCACTGCCACTTAGTGGTTCATTTATCTGCAGATTCTTAATGCATGAAGAATCACTGCTGATAATCAAATCAAGAGTATTACTCCCTCTAGTTGCCTCCTGAACATGCTGATGTAGAAAACAATCATCCAATAAATCCACAAAAGCCCTGCTAGTGCGTGAGTAACCAGCCCCCAAATTCCAGTCAATATCTGGGAAATTAAAATCTCCCATTATAAGACTCTCTGATTTACTGGCCCACTCTATTTCCCTGTACAGTTCCTTATTATACTCATCAGAGTCATTAGGCCTATAGCACACTCCTACTCTCAATTTTGATCTCCCAATGCTTATGTCACACCAAACTGACTCAACACTGCGCTGTCCAGCGATGTCGACTGGCTTCACTTCTTTGGTTTTTATGTGTTTCTTAACTAATAGCATAACCCCTCCCCCCTTCCTATCCTGTCTATCCTTTCTGTAGACGTTGTACTCCCCAATTTGCAGTTCTGCATCCCTTATATCTGTGTGACACCACGTCTCTGATATCCCAACAATATCTGCCTTTGATGTTTTGAGCAATACCTCAAATTCGTCAAATTTATTTACTAAACTCCTAGCATTGGTGTACACACAAGTATACCTGCACCTGTTTCTATTCTTAGCTACCCTAACACAACCCATGTGTTTACTTGTACCGCAATGACTCCCAGCAGTCTCTGAAATACCATGCATCTTGTTTTTCAGGCTTGTGCTCATTCTAATAGAAGCAGTGCAAGAATCTCTTTCACCTCTGCCAGTGGCTACTATCAATCTATTGGTCTTTGTCTCCCCCCCAAGCTAGCAGTTTTCCGACCCACCTAACACTGCCTCGATAGCATCAGCAAATATTCTTGCACCCTTTCTATTTAAGTGTATCCCATCCCTGTAGAAGCAATCTCTCCTGTTAACAAGTACAGTCCAGGTTGAAAAAAATTCTACCCCTTGAGCCTTGCACAATCTTTCCAGGGCCGAATTGATCGACAAGGCTCTCATCATATACTCCCTCCTATCGTGTCTGGGCAGAATTGCAGACACTTTCAAATTCAACCCTAATTCTCGGCTTTTGTTCAGCAGTGACCTGTACTTGTTAAGTAATTCTGCCGGTCTCCTACTCTTAATATTATTAGTGCCAATGTGTACAACTATATCACCTTTTGTGCCCTTAAAAGATGATATTTGCTCTACAACGTCATCAACCTTTGCCCCTGGCAGACATACCCTGGTCCTGTTCCACCTATCTTTTTTACAAAGCATGTTCCCCGTTTCCCTGACAATAGAGTCACCAACAACTACTAGTTCCTTCGGGACCAGCGCATTCTGCCTTGGGGGTTGCCTCTGTGTCACGCGATGCCCAAGTGCAAGCTCTGGCATTGATGTGGGCAGCTGAGAGCTTGATGGGCCCCTCAATTTAGTTTCTTCGAGGGCATCCACCCTGTCCTTCAAGCTCTCTTATAGGCCCACAAGAACGCCGAGTTGTTGCCTGATATCGATACACTCCTTGCATCGTGCACACACAAAGACATCCCCCATGGCAGTATTATGTCCCGTACCCGATTGCTCTGCAAACATCAAGCAAACAGTGCATTTTATAAGGCTGTGAATCAGAGGACAACTGCCCCCCTCAGTTCTGCTCTGAGCCACAGCACTTCCATTAGCTTGAGCCTTTTGCTTCGCTGCTCTGGTCTGAGTCATGATTCTATTAATTTATTAATTAATTATAATTAATTATGTTATGTTATTATGTTAAATATAATTGATTATATTAGATATGTAATCTAAGTCGTTATATGTATTTATTTAAACGTACAATTTAACTGCTAACGAAGTTCAACTTCGTTAATCAGAAAACACCAAATTAATCAGAAAATCACAAAATAATGTTATACTACTAAATTTAAATCAAAAGTTTTAGAAAAACAATAATTTCAAATCAATAAATAAGAAAAATCCACTTAGCGGCTTTGAACACGACCGTCTCTAGTAGCCTCGTCACCTGGGGCCTTGCTGTCATGGACTTAATATACTGATGCCTCACAGCTTAGTTGCTCTGGCACTTACCTAGCACACACACCTAACCTAGCTAGGTTCTATAGCTTTTTTTTTTTGTTCGTGTTGTTTATTTGGTTTTGTTTTACCTAGAAGCCCATGTTTTTGTTTCACCAAACTTACAAACCAGCTAAAGAATATATACAGCAGACTCTCATTATAACGTGCTTCGCTTTATGCTGATTCGCTATAATGCTGTTCTTATATTATAACCTGTATCTGACTGTAATGCTGTCACAAATCACCATAACGCTCTTTTACAGATTGCATTTTTGGCATATTTAATGAAATTAGTTCATTTGATGGAGTCGATAGCTTGAAAATGAATAGCAAAGCAGCATTAAAACGTTTCCCAAGCTCAATGAAATTTTCTCACATGCTAATTTAATTGCAGTACAGTGACTTGCTACATAGTTCCGAGATCAACATTTAAAAAAATTATCAGGTATATTGCTTGTAATATTTGCGTTATGTGCATTTATCCGAAGTCTATTCATCACTCAGTACAGTATTAGACATCATGCGTAACGGACAGTTTACTTGAACATTTATCATAATTAATGCAGCCAGTGCAGTTACATTTTCAAAGAGTTAATAATGGTGGATACGAATGAAAAAGCAACGTTTGGACGCAGTACGAAGACTATAAATGTAAAAAAAAGACTGAATTTGAAAATTAAATTAGATGTTTTGAAGCACATCGATTCCGGTCAACAACAAGTGGATGTCTGCCATAATAAAGCCTGGCAAGTTTAACTGTAAGACCAATTATAAAAAAATAAAGAATTAATTTTAACAGCAGTAAAGACAGCTGTTCCACTGGAAGCAACTAGGGCTAGGCAGGCTATTAGGATTGAAATGGAGAGACTTTAACTAATTTTATTGGAGATAATATCCAATACAAAATTCAGTTATGTTAAATATTATAAAAAAAAAAGAGAGAGAGAGATTAGCCTGTGTGATGATCTGAAGAAAACTCGCCTAAAAAAATTAATGTTGAACCATTTAAAACTAGTCAGGGCTGGTTGAATAGATTTAAAATCCAGGAGAAGCCACAAGTGCAGATCAAGGAACCAAAACTTTCAAAAAAGAACTTGTTAAAATTATTGAAGAGGGTTATTATGTTATAACTGAACAAGATGAAACAGGACTTTTTTTGGAAACGAATGCCTAAAAGAAGCTTCAGATTGAAAGAAAAAAAAAACCACCAGGTTTCAAAGCGACGAAGGATCGGTCGACTTTATTTTTAGGTGGTAATGCTGCAGAGGAGTTAAAATTAAAACCCCTTTTAGTTTACCAGGAAGATGGCCAAAGTACAAGCCAAAATCGACACATTTTTCATGATTAAATTCATAAATTAAATTAAATTCATGATTTTAATTAGAATTTTAAGTTTAATTTTGATACGTAAGTAGTTACCACATAATTATATAAGTATGTAATGCAGAATATTTTATATGTACAAATATTTGAATATTAAATATTTTGACTGACATTTGTGCATCTTTTCACTACTGTTTGTTATTAATTAGAAATATCCTATTGCACCAACCGCAACTCACAAATACATATGTTACCTTATGGGAATGCAACACTTGCTTAGTGCGGATTCACTTAGCGCTCTGTTTTTCTGGAACGAATTATCATCATTAAGCGAGGTGTCACCTGTACAGTGTACAGTTGACCCTTGAACAACACGGGTTTGAACTGCATGGGTCCACTTATATGCTGATTTTTTTCAATTAATATATTGGAAAATTTTTTGAAGATTTGTGACAATTTGAAAAACTCGCAGACGAACTGCATAGCCTGTATATACAAAGATATATTCTTTGTATATAATAGCTTAATTTTTGATGTATGCATAAACTCGAGAGAAGAAAAAAGCAAAAAGTATAAAAAATCGTATTAAGTAAATAGGGTGAGTCGAATTAACAACCTAATAATTGTATCCCGCTTTAAAAACCGGGTAGCCTACGGTTAGTCTATTATAAAAAGTTAAAATTTATCAAAACTTACATACACAAACACTTACAGACCGTACATGGCACCATTCACATTCGAGAGAAATGTAAAAAAAAGTAAAGATGCAGTATTAAATCATAACTGCATAAAATTAACTGTAGTACATACTGTAATGTCTGCGTGGGTAGCACAGTGGTATCGTCACCATCCTCCCCACACTGAGTGGGGAAAGGCCCGGATTCGAATCCCGTCAATGATGCGAAGAACTTTAGTGGGCTTTTTCACTCCATGGCTGAGTTAGTCGGTCTCAGGTGTAGATAGCAAGATTTTCCCCCCAGAAACGGGGGTTTTTTTCGTCCAGAAAACGGGCAAATCGACCAGAGAACACAAGCAATTTACAGAAAATAAATATATGGGTAGATGTAATCATTTTACAGGGGACCCTAATATCATAATTTTTTGTACTACTGTAATAATTTCATAGCCACCTCCTGTTGCTATTGCGGTGAGCTCAAGTGTTGCGAGTATCCACTTAAAACGCCGTGTGACACTAATCATCTCTGCATGAGCAGTTCGTCTCTCCAATAAATTGCGTATTGCAGTAAAAATTGATCTCTCAAAAAATACACGGTTCTCGCGTATTTTTCATCGTGTTTAGTGCAATACCGGAAACCCTGAATATTACCATGGGACCCATACGAAGTGCCACTAGTGATGCTGGAAGTGATCCCAGAGAAAAGTCATGACATTACAAGAAAAAGTTGAGTTGCTTGATATGCACTGTAGATTGAGGTCTGTAACTGCGGTTGACCGCCATTTCAAGATAAATGAATCCAGTGTAAGGACCATTGTAGCTGCAGCTGGCCAGCAGGCGCTAAAACCGTGCACTTTTTCGAAATACCTTTTTATCTCGTATTGAAAATGCAGCTTTTATGTGAGTGCAAGATTGCTATAAGAAAGGCATACCTATAGTCTCTAATATGATTTGAGAAAAAGCGAAGTCATTATATGACAACCTAAAGCAAAAGAAAGGAGAAGGATCTAAAGCTGGAGAATTTAATGCCAGCAAAGGATGGTTTGATAACTGTAGAAAGAGGTTTGGTTTCAAAAATGTCAAGATAACAGGAGAAGCAGCTTCTGCCGACCAATAGGCAGCAGACGAGTTCCCAGACGCCATTAAGAAAATCATTGAGGAGAAAAGATATCTCCCTAAACAGGTTTTTAATGCAGACGAAAGTGACCTATTCTGGAAAAAAATGCCACAAAGCACATTTATTAGTAAGGAAGAGAAGCGAGCACCAGGATTTAAGGCATGAAGGGATAGGCTAAGTCTACTGTTTTGTGCAAATGCAAGGTTTATGATCAGGCCTGCCTTTATCTATAAAGCTGCTAACCCCGAGCCTTGAAGGGAAAAGATAAACACCAGCTGAGCTGCCAGTCGGTTGGTTGAACAACAAGGCCTGGACAATGAGAACCCTTTTTCTGGATTGGTTCCATCGATGCTTTGTTGCCGGCCAGGCTAGCCGGGTGGGTAAAGTGCCTTCCTGGCAACCCAAAGGTCGCTGGTTCGATTCTCGCCTGGGCTTGGATCAAAGTACTGCAAAAACCTTGGGAGGTGCATTATGGCCACAGAAGCCTATGCGCCAACAACTACCAAAAAACAAAAAAGAGGCTTTCTTCCAGAAATCAGGAAGTACTTTGCCAGTAAGGGACTGCCTTTTAAAGTTCTTTTGATATTAGACAATGCTCATGGCCACCCAGAACCCCATGAGTTCAACACTGAAGGTGTCGAAGTGGTCTACTTGCCCCTAAACACAATGTCTCTAATTCAGCCTCTAAAACAGGTGGTAATAAGGACCTTTAAGGCTCATTACACATGGTACTCCATGGAAAGGATTGTCAACGCTATGGAAGAGAACCTCAATAGAGAGAACATCATGAAAGTCTGGAAGGATTGCACCATTGAAGATGCCATCGTTGTTATAGAAAAAGCCATGAAATCCATCAAGCCTGAAACAATAATTCCTGCTAGAGAAAACTGTGTCCATATGTTGTGTATGACTTCACAGGATTTACGACAGAGCCAATCAAGGAAATCATGAAAGAGATTGTGGAAAAAATGCAAAAAGGGTGGGGGGGGTGAAGGGTTTCAAGATATGGAGAAATTCAAGAGCTAACAGAGGAATTAACAGAAGACAACTTGATGGAGATGTGTGCTTCCGAACCAGTGCCAGATGATGAGGAAGAAGCCGTAGAAGAAGTAGCGCCAAAAAAAAAATTGACATTAGACAATCTGGCAGAAGGATTTCGATTATTCAAGACTGCTTTTGACTTCTTTTATGACACAGACCCTTCTATGATGCGGGCACTGAAACTAAAGGAAATGGTGGAAGAAGGATTGGTACCGTATAGTGGAAGAGAAATGAAAGAAGAGAAATTTTTAGAGAAATGAAAAAGCAAAAATGTCAAACAGAAATTACAATGTATTCCCATGAAGTTACACTGAGTGTGCCTGCCTCTCCTTCCACCTCTTCCGCTTCTGCCACCCCTGGGACAGCAAGACCAACCCCCCCTCTTCTTCCTCCTCAACATGAAGACGACAAGGATGAAGACCTTTATGATGATTTACTTCCACTTAATGAATAGTAAATAATCATCATGCCGTACAGTTAATAAACTTATCTGTTGTGTATGTGTGTGAGTGTGTTCATGTGAAAATCTAATAACTTTACGGCAAGAATGCATGAAACGTTTTTGTGTCATAGTGTATACCATATGGCTAGGCTACCATAAAGCAATCATATTTCTGCTTCTTCGTTATCAATACATGAATCGTTATACCTGTAAATAAATATGAATTTCTTTTTCGCATTAAATTTTCATTTTTGATGTCTAGTGTTAGTAATACGTATAATCTACAGTGTTTTGTATAATATAAAACAATATTGATGTAGGTACTGACAGACAGACGAATCATCTTGTAAACAGACGACATAAACTTACAGTATCGATAAATACAATACAGTACTGTAAATGTATTTTCTCTTCCTTATGATTTTCTTAATAACATTTACTTTTCTCTAGCTTATTTTATTGTAAGAATACATATAACATACAAAATACGTGTTAATCGACTGTTTATGTTATCGGTAAGGTCAACAGTAGTCTATTAGTAGTTAAGTTTTTGGAGAGTCAAAAGTTATACGCGGATTTTCGACTGGGTGGGGGATCGGAGTCCCTAACCCCCGCGTTGTTCAAGGGTCAACTGTACACACAGAGTGCACTAACACCCCATGTCCTTGATGCAAAATCAAAATAACAGATAACAAATCATAAGGGCACAAATCATTAATTATTTTATAAATGTCAGTGTTTTGACAGTGGAAAAGCAACATTGTCATATAGCAATCTCATGTAAGGCAAGTTTCCTGAGCACCATGTTCTATCTCAAAAAAAAAAAAAAAAAACAGCTGTACAATGCTAAAATGACAGTTATAAATTAACTTGGGAGTAGTCATGCTGGACCTATCTGGTGACTCATGAGTAAAAGTTAAGTGCACTTTTTTTTTTTTTTTTTAGAGATTTTTTGAAGATTAATGACAAAAACTTCCTCTACCTTTCTAAATATACTTTGTTTTAGTCAGGTTGCTTTTGAAGTGATATTTTATGTTTTTCACAAAGTACCATACAGGTACTTTGTGAAAAACATAAAATGAATGAAAGAACCATACAGGTGCTGTGTGCACTAATTTTTTTTCAACTCGTACAATGTGTCCCATTGTTTGACACAACGATTTCCATTCTGCTTTGTTCCTTTCCTAGAAGAAAGCAGCTTTATAAGTGTAATCCACTTCCTGGAAGTGGTATGATTAGTTTAATCCAGTTTCTTCAAGTAACAACAAATAAAACCTAATAGATTTTAAAAAAAGCAGTATCTGTGCTGTTCTGTTTCAAGGAAACACACCAGTCATTCTCTGCTCTAATCTTTCTGAACTAAATTTCTAAATTTTTTTTTTCGAATCTAAGAATAAAAACTTAAAATGCTCCTCATTCTTAGATTTTTAAGTCTTTCTTGCCTCAAAACATGTGATTGGGAAAACGCACTGAGAACTGTGAAAAGGTTTGTTCTTTCACCAAAATCATTCTTGTAAATATTTTTATGAAGAAGGCCCTAAATATTTATACTTAATAAGTACTTAATGTTTGGAGTTGATAAAAACAATCTTCTTTTTTTCTTTTTTCTTTTTTTCAGAAATCAGATTCTAATAGTTTTATATTTCATTTATTACATAAAATGGTTTTTATTTATCATTTATTTATTTTTTAAAGTATTTTGTGCAGCAGTATTATGGATAGCACTTCTAAACAAAATACTAAGTGAAAAAAGTCCACAAGGCAGAAATATGGGCACATGCGTAAATTTAAATATTCATGTGCTGAATGATTTTATCAAATCTAAAATCAAAGTATCTAATAGTTTCATGTTTATATTTTAAGTAAAGTTTTTTTTTTTTTTCTTAATTTTAAGCAGAATTATGTTTATATTTTAAGTAAAGTTTTTTTTCCCCTTAACTTTAAGCAGAAATATATGTGCATGCATCCACAATATTCAAATTTCCTGCGTTTAACCATCTGTAGTGTGGTGGGATGTCCTACATCCCATCCTAGTTCATTTGTATTTTACCTAATAAATGGTAATAATTTAGATGCTGAGAGTACCTTCTAAATGCTAGTCTTAAATTAATCGGAATAGTAGTAATAATAGTAATATTAATATAATAGTAATAGAAGTAATTATTAATATTATTAATTTTCATTGTTAATTAATTACATTGTATTTAAATGGAAATCATACCCCAGACTAGAGCAGCAAAGCACTGTGCACAAAGTAGCAGGAGTGCTGTGGGTTGGGGGAGAACTGAAGGGGGCTATTCTCCAATACATCACAGCCTAAAAAAAGTGCAACTTGTGAAAACTCTGGCAGGGAGCTAAATAAATTTGGAATAACTTGACCAAAGCGGAGGAAAAATTGCTGAAGTTAAATATAAGGAAGGCACAAAGGGTGGATGGAATCAAGTCGTCTTCTCCATCATGAGGGAGTTTGTTAGGTCCATGGTATAGGCAAGGCAGATAGATTATTGTTCTGCCTTTTGTGCAGTTATATTAGGACTGTCCAGACAATTTCCAGCGGGGGGGACACTGGCCTGCAGTTGTAGGATGTGGGTGCTAACAGTGCAGTACCCCCTAGATATAGTCAGCAATATGGAGCGCTGTATCATGTCAAGTTTCTTTCTATTCGTTGGCGTTATTGCTTTGTGGTACCATATGCTGGAAGCATAGCTGATGATTGGCATAAAGGCAGCCTTATAGAGCAAGGACAGTGTGCGGCATTTAAGGCCCCAGTCTCTTCGGGTGATTCTATTGACCATGGCCATGTAATTTCTGATCTTTGTTTGGGTGTATTTTAAGTAGGGAGTGATTGTCAGGTTCCTGTTCAGGACAGTCCCCAGGTGCTTCATTTTCTCTGTTAGGCGGGATTGTTGTTCCCTGTATTTTTATTTATGGGGGCCTCCTAATATTTAGGTTCCCTTTGAGCAGTAAGGAGCTAGTTTTTGTTGATGAAATGTGAAGGAAGTTATGATTTTCCCATTCCTGCAGGGTAGTGAGGGCTCTGTTGGCCATTGCTTCTAGTTGTTGTTGAGAGTCCGCTGCGAGGGTGAGTACCAGATCATTCGCATATGCCTGTGAATGTACGTTTTGAAGATCGTAGTTTAGGAATTCATCTAGGTACACCAATGCTAGGAGTTTGGTAAATAAATTTGATGAATTTGAGGTATTGCTCAAAACATCAAAGGCAGATATTGTTGGGATATCAGAGACGTGGTGTCACACAGATATAAGTAATGCGGAACTGGAATTTGGGGAATACAATGTGTATAGAAAGGATAGACAGGACAGGAGGGGAGGAGGGGTTATGCTATTAGTTAAGAAACACATAAAGTCCAAGGAAGTGAAGCCAGTCGACATCGAAGGACAGGGCAGTGTCGAGTCAGTTTGGTGTGACATAAGCATGGGGAAATCAAAATTGAGAGTAGGAGTGTGCTATAGGCCTAATGACTCTGATGAGTATAATAAGATGTTGTACAGGGAAATAGAGTGGGCCAGTAAATCAGAGAGTCTTATAATGGGGGACTTTAATTTCCCAGATATTGACTGGAATTTGTGGGTTGGTCACTCGCACACTAGCAAGGCTTTTGTGGATTTATTGGATGATTGTTTTCTACATCAGCATGTTCGTGAGGCAACAAGAGGGAGCAATACTCTTGATCTGATTATCAGTAGTGATTCTTCATGCATTAAGAACCTGCAGATAAATGAACCACTAGGTGGCAGTGATCACAGTGTGTTGAAGTGGGATTTACTCAAGGAGGTAACTACCATCAGAGGTAAAGGGAAGGGTTTTTGTTTTCGTAAAGGCGACTATGATGGTCTGAGACAGTATTTAAATTCTATACAGTGGGACCAACTGATGATGTTACCAACAGCAAACTCAAAATGGGAAGCATTCAAGGAACTAATCTTGGAGGCTACCAGGCTTTACATACC
This sequence comes from Mastigoproctus giganteus, assembly GCF_048544385.1. NCBI lineage: Eukaryota > Metazoa > Arthropoda > Arachnida > Uropygi > Thelyphonidae > Mastigoproctus > Mastigoproctus giganteus. Next base: position 222,469,769 of record NC_143583.1, read on the forward strand.
AACTAAGAAATATTGTTCAAGGTTTAGGCCTAAATGGTTGTCAGATGAACTAATGAGACATGTGGCAGAGAAGAAAAATGCATGGGATACATACAAATTAATGGGTGGCATGGAAGCCTATGATAGATATAAGTTGGTCTGTAACCAAGTCACAAAGGAGATTAGGCAGGCAAAGGCAGACTACGAAAAATCCTTGGCAAAGGATGCAAAGAAAAACAGAAAAGAGTTCTTTACATACTTGAACTCGAAAAGGAAAGGGATGAATCAGATTGGTCCACTGGATATTGATGGTTCAACAGTTGAGGATCCTGCTCAAGTGGCTAACAATCTAAATGAGTATTTTGCATCTACATTCACGCATGAGGAGTTATTCAGGAAGGAGAATGATGTAGGTAAAGTAAACATTGGCAGTGAGCTGGATGATTTTGTAATAACTGAGAGGAAAGTGGAGGAGAGATTGTTGAGGATAAACATAAAAAAGGCACCTGGGGTGGATGGGATCTATCCAGTTATATTAAAGGAGGCAGCAAAGGAAGTAAGCAAACCCTTAGCCATAATTATGAGAGCTTCCTTGGACTCAGGGGAGGTACCTATGGACTGGAGATGTGCAAATGTGACCCCAATTCACAAAGGAGGTTCAAAGGCTGACACAAGTAATTATAGACCTGTTAGTTTAACTTCTGTTCCAGGTAAATTAATGGAGGCACTGGTTAAAGAAGCACTGCAGGATCATCTAGACAAGAATTCAGTTATAGCTCAGACGCAGCATGCTTTTGTTAAGGGCAGGTCTTGCCTGACCAATTTGATTGGATACTATGATGTAGTCACAAAAGAACTGGATGCAGGGAATAACTTTGATATTATATATTTGGATCTTAGAAAGGCTTTTGATACTGTTGCACATGGAAGACTGCTGCACAAATTGGAGCAGTGTGGCATTGGAGGCAAATTGCTGCTATGGATAAGGGGATGGTTGAGTGGCAGAAGACAGAGAGTGGTAATCAATGGACACTGCTCAACGTGGACTAATGTTATTAGTGGAGTTCCTCAAGGTTCAGTGTTGGGTCCGTTGTTGTTTTCGGTGTTTATGAATGATATTGATGATGGGATATCAAGTTTAATGTCCAAGTTTGCAGATGATACAAAGGTTGGCAGGGTCGTTAAGGACAATACTGACGCTATGCTGCTGCAACAGGATCTGGACAGGTTGAACAGATGGGCTGAGAGGTGGCAAATGAGGTTTAACATCGACAAATGTAAAGTGCTGCATATGGGAAACAGTAATCCCAGAGCAACGTATCAACTCTGCGGTACTACACTGACAGTGGTGGAGAATGAAAAGGACCTGGGGGTAATTGTGCAGGCAGATATGAAGTTCTCTGAGCAGTGCAGACGAGCTGCAAGAGTAGCTCATGGTGTCTTATCAATGATATACAGGAGTTTTTCTAGCAGGGATAAGGAGGTGATTATTCCCTTGTATAAGGCAATGGTAAGGCCACATCTTGAGTACTGTATACAGGTCTGGAGGCCTCATTTCAAGAAGGATGTAGAGCTGCTGGAACGGGTACAGAGAAGGGCAACAAGATTAGTAAATGGAACAAAGGGTTGCTCTTACGAAGAAAGGCTTAAGTTTTGCAAATTACAGAGTCTGGAGACTAGGCACCGGCGAGGTGATCTGATAGAGGTGTATAAGGCTTTGAATGGTTTGAGCATGCTCAATGCCAATGGGATTCTTCATCTTTCTCAGAATAATCACCTCAGAGGGCATAAATTCAAATTGAGGAAGGACGGATGTCGGATAGATGTGCGGAAATTTGCCTTTGGCCAGCGGGTGGTTGGTTGGTGGAACCGACTTCCATCACTGGTTGTTGAAGTTGATAGCCTAAACAAATTTAAAGCTCAACTGGACAGGTATTTCGAACGAACGGAGGGGTGAAATGGGAGTGGGTTTTTTTTTTTTTTTTTTTTTGTTTTTTTTGGCTGATGCTGAATAAGCTTGCTTTCTTGCATCATATGCCTCTGCTAATGCTAATGCTAATGCTAATATCCCACAGGAGGAGCCCTGTGGACAACCTCTGTGGACCTGTCGCGAGACCTGTCTGTAGGGAGTTCTTACTATGATTTTCTTCTGAAAAAGGTAGCTTCGGATGCAGTCATAAAGGTTCTTTGGAAGGTTGGTGGTGCAGAGTCTGCCGAGGATGCTTGACCACCAAAGTGAGTCAAATGCCCCAGAAAAGTCAATGGAGATGACTAAAAAGTATTTTTTATCCATGTTTTGTGCGACTGTGATGATCATTTTTCAGAGCATCCACTGTGGACAAGCCTTTGCGGAATCCATATTGGTTTGGAGATTGAAGTTCGGCTTAGTTATAATGGTTTTCAATACATTGGCAAGAAGGGGAGGAGATAGAAGGACCATCACCTCCACCCCCCCCACCTCCCATCAGGGAAAGGGAAGAAAAAGTGGTCCAGGCAAGGGTGCCGGCTCACATCGCCAATAAGGCTAGTGTGCAGAGAGGCTCTGCAGTTTCTTCAGTTGGTGGAATATCATTTCTGGGACATTGTCCTGCCTGAGGTTTCCAAAAATCCAATTCATTTTGTAGGAATTCGTGGGTTAGGATCCCATCCGAGGTTATTTAGTTTAGTGAGTTGGGCGTGCATTTGTGATTTTATTTTGGTCCTGCTATGAGACCGGATCCCTGTGGGTTTTATTTGTTCTGGTGGTCCTTAGTGGTGTCAAATTGTTTTTCAGATTATGGGCAGCTTTGATGGGTACTTGCATTCTCTTCATTACGTTGGTTGCGGCTGGGGGAAGGTTCGTCTTCTGCTGAAAAGGTCCTGAGCAAATTTTGTTAGCGCTTTGTAGCTGTCTTCTTCCAGGATGAGGTGTTCCTGGTGTGAAGTGTGAAGCAAGTTTCAGTGATGAGTCGGCAGCGTAGATCTTCATACAGGTGGAAGTGATACATGATTTAGTATCATGGCATCTAGGATATGACTTTGTTTGGTCACAGTGGCAGAGAGGAGTGTCACTGAGTCTGATTCCTGATAACTTGTGTCTGATGCACCATGTCCGGTGAGTAGGTATGTGACCAAGAGTCCTGGAGAGAGCCAGGACTCCTGGCTATTTTGAATTATCGGCACGAATTTCTGGGTGATTTCACCTTTGATTGAGTTTTCCCAGTGGGTTTGCCAGGTCTGTTGGAGATGCAGTGTGAGTCGCATCTTTTCCATTTTAGGGTCATTGGCTAAGTCAATCATGTAGTTCAGACAGGTGGACGTTTTTTCTTTGGTGAGGTGGTGGTGGAGTATGCAACGAACAATCTCCAGGGCGAAGGCACCCATAAGGACCTGCAGCGTGTGAGTACTGACCGTCTTGCAGGCTCTGGAGATCATTAGCTGAGTATATCTTTGTATCGTCTAGTGTATTCTTCTGTTGATCGCGGTGGTCGCTTTGTGGTACCAGACCCTAGAGGTATATGAAATGGCTGGCAGGAATACTGTTGTGTAGAAGAGGAAGAGGGTAATTTCCTCAAGCCCCAGTCCTTATGGGTGACTCTTGCAAAGAGTGCAGAATAGTTTCTGATTTTATTCCTGATGTATGTCAGATGTGGTGTGAAGGATAGATTCCTATCGAACATGACTCCCGGATGGATGTTTTAATTCCATTGCAAGTTTGACGGTTTTTCCCTGGACTTTGATTTAGGGAGGTCTCCTAATATCTAGGTTCCCCTGATTAGGATTGAACATGTCCAGGTTGGGGAAATTGTGAGGTTGTTGTTGTCAGCCCAGTTTTGCAGGATAGTGACCACTATTTGCAGAGTTCTCTAATTGTGCTCGGGTGTCCTCAGCAAGCATCAGAATGAGGTCGTCTCATATGTCTGGGATGTGACATTTCCAAGGTTGAGATTTAAGAAGCCGTTTAGGACGACATTCCAAAGAAGAGGGACCAGAACCCTGTGGGCATCCTCTGTGTATCGGTCGTGATACGGAGCAGTATGGAGTAGTGACTGTGACTAACCTGTCTGAGAGGTATGTATTGATGCATTTGTATAGATTCGCTGGCAAGTTAGCCTCCCAGAGCCTCCCAGATGCTTGGTCACCAGAGAGTGTCAAATGCCCCAGCGAAATCTATTGCGATGACGAGGAAGTACTTTCGATTGGTCGTGGTTGCAGCGTTAACAATATTTTCTAATGCATCTACGGTGGAGTGTCCTTTTCTGAACCCGAACTGATTTCGGGGTTGAAGTCCTGCATTTGAGTAGTGGGTTTCTAGGTGTTCTACCAGTTTGCTCAGTAGGATCCCGGGAGGCCCTGTCACTTTGTTGGATTTTTGAGGATGAGCCGAAGCTTTGTCGTTTTCCAGGTGTGGGAGAAATTGCCTTCTTTTAGGCACTGGTTAAATAAGTTTAATATATTTTCTGGGATAGTCTCAACTGCCTTTTTTATGATTTCCAGTTCTAGTAAATCTGCGACTGTGATTTTCTGTTTCTTAGTTTGGCGGCTGTAATGTCCAGTTCGATCCTGGTGAAGGGATCCTCCTCCTCGGTTGTTGTGTAGGTACTATTTCTTAGGCAGAGTGATTGTTTGTTCTGGGATGGTTGAGTTCAGGTGTTTCTGGAACATGGCATCTAGGATATTATTGATGGATTCATGCCACATTTTAGTGTACTCCCCTTATGGCTTCTTGGATGTGGGGATGACTTTGCCTTTCGGGACACCCCCAAAGCGTCAGCATCCCAGGTAACCGCCCAGCTTCCCCTTAGCTTGGGCCGGACCTGGATGCTCTACAAAAAGCAGTTTTAACAGAGAAAGAAAAATGGTGAACAATTTTAAAAATCATTCTGGACACAATATTATTTTGTGAAAAAAATAGTCTTGTATTAAGAGGTTCAAATGAGATAGTTGGGAATCCAAAAGCTGGAATATTATTGAACTTATAAGTCATAATAATAATAATAAAGAACTAGCAGAACAAATTTCAAATTGTCATAAATGAACTGTGAATTATTTATTGTGTAAAATTCAAGACTAATTTATATGATAAATTGGAAATGAAATTCAGGCCAGTATTATTTCAAAAATTAAAAAAGCCAAGTATTCCTCCTTGTTAATTGATTGCACACCCGATTTATCACATCATGAACAAATGTCCCAAATAATTAGATATGTGCAAATCATTGACAGAAAAATATCAGTAGAAGAGAGTTTCATTGACTTATAAGTTCAATAATATTCCATGACAGAAATTCTTACCAAATTAGAAAAGGACGGACTTGACATTAAAAATGTAATGGAGCTGGGATACGATAATGGGGCCAGTATGGTGAGAAAATATAAGGTATACAGTCATTAAGTAATACAAATGAATTTGCCATGTTTGCACCATAGTGCAAATGTCTTCAATAACGTCTGGGATAATAATTTTTTTTTTTTTTTTTTTTGGCATTGTTCAAAAAGAATACTTAATTTTTTTTTTTTCTGGTTCCACTAGTCCCAGGGAAATTTTAATGAATACTTTGAAGATTCACTTAAAGGACATACAGATACAAGATGGTCATCCAAAGAACGAGCTATAAAAATTTTTGTTCTTAAAAATAATAAAAGTTCATGAAGAGCCTTAATTAATAATGAATTTACTTCTGCAAATGCAGAACTATCAGTATTGCTCTGTCTGCTTTTACAAAGAGAAGATTATGAAGATTGGTTATATGAAATAAAATTCTTCATAATATTGACTGTGAAAATAAAGAAATACAAGCTACAAAGCTTTGTATACACAACTCTTCCAAATTAATAAGTGGATTGATAAAAAATCTCCAAGAAATATGGGAAAGTGAATTTCAAGATATTTTCGGATATGCTGCTACCACAGTAGAAAAAATGGATATACAGTATACCAGTTATGTTTCCAGATGAAAGAAAAAAGAATGACACTTTACACTTTACTACACTTAATCATCTGTTCAGATGATTTAAATTTATCTGCCAAACAACAATTTTATATTGAAATTAAATGTTTTGGATGTTCTTATGAATGGCTTAAGCACTAGATTTGAAAAACTGAATGCTATTTCTTCAGATTTTGATTTTATATTTAGAACTTCACTTGCATTAATTAATAAATCTGACTTGCACAAGGCTGCTCTTGACTGTGTATTAAAATACAGCAAAGATTCAAATGCATCAGATATTTTGATGGATATTTGAAAACTCATTTTATCAGTTCTGCAGGATATAAAATCTGTAACCCCATTACAACTTCTCCAGTTCATTCACGAGTATTGTCTAATAGAATTTTATCTAAATATAGAAATAGCGCTATGAATTTTTCTCACCCTGCCTGTAACAGTAGGTTCTTGTGAAAGGTCCTTCAAAGCGAGAAAAATTCAATTAAAATAATACACCTTCATTGCATATTTTAAGTTTACATTATAATTACTGTATTTTGCAATATTTTGTTTCTGTGATTTTATACTAGATATATAAACATAATAAACATAAATTATCTGGTTTTCTAATTTCTTTGCAGTTATATATACCTTCTTTGTAGTTTATGTAGAATTAAATTCTCTGTAGATATAAACGAATATTTGTAAGTTTCTTTTTTCTTTGATATTTTTGTTTTGTTGTATTCATTGTATTATTTAAATGATTTTACAAATTCAAATTATTATATGAGGGCCACCCATATATGTATTTTGTCTGTAAATTGTGTATGTTCTCTGGTCGACTTGCCTGTTTTGCTGGACGAAAAAACTCCAGTTTCTGGTGGAAAACCTTGCCATCTACGCCTGAGACTGACCTACTCAGCCACGGTAAATTATTTTACAGTATAGTGCTAAAGCCTCGGGTTACATAAAGAGTCTAACTAATGTAGAAGTTAGTGCAATTGCAGCATTTCTGTACATAGCCAACTACTTAAGTAGTTATAAATTGGCATCATTAAGTATATCTCATATTGTGAATACCTTCACAACGCGTTGCCATGATATTGCACAACCTTGAATAAGTAATGCTTCACCGTAGGAGAAGACTATTGTTACTTATTCTCAGCAGATACCATCACTCATACAGCACCGTTTTGGAGCTTATTGGCTCCTCATCAGTTGCAATGATGACAACCCATTTGGGAAGTATAAATCCACAATATGAGAGATGCCTGATGGCATGGAGTAATTTATATTACAGTATAGATTAGGGCTAAAGCTCAGGTTACGTAAAGAGTTTAACTAATGTACAAGTTAGTGCAATTGCATCATTTCTGTACATAGTCAACTACTTAAGTATTTATAAATTGGCATCATTAAGTATGTACAAGCATTAACTTGTACATTAGTTAAACTCTTTACATAACCTGAGGCTTTAGCCTTAAACTATACTGTAATCTAAATTACTCCACACCATCAAGCATCTCTCATATTGTGTATTTATCCTTCGCAATTGGGTTGTCATCATTGCAACACTAGGATATCTGCCCACCCACTGATGAGGAGCCAGTAAGCTCAGAAATGGTACTGTATGGGTGATGCTATCCACCGAGAATTAGTAACAATAGTCTTCTCCTATACTGAAGCATTACTTATTCAAGATAGTGCAATATCATGGCAACTCATTGTGAAGGTATTCACAATGTGAGATATACTTAATTGATGCCAATTTATAACTACTTAAATAGTGGGCTATGTACAGAAATGATGCAATTGCACCATTTCAGGGGCGCCAGGAAGACATGTTGCCTCCGGGTTTTGATGACCCTAGATATGCTACTGAATGATTGACTTCCTGCATATAATGGGAGCATACTAATAACACTTTTGTCTCAGGCATAACATTGCCTAGTTCCGGCTCTGACACCTTTAAAGGTTGGTTGAGTGGGAGAAGACAGAGAGTGTTAATCAGTGAACACTGCTCTTTATGGACTAATATTATTAGTGGAGTCTCCCAGGGTTATGTTTTGGGCCAATTGTTGTTTTGTACATTTATAAATGATATTGATGAAGGTACGTCAGGCTAAGTGTCGAAGTTTGCAGATGATACAAAGGTTGGCAGGGTTATTAATAACAGTACTACTGCAACAGGATCTAAAAAAGTTGGGTAGATGAGCTGAGCGGTGGCAACTGAAGTTTAACATTAACGAATGCAAAGTACTGCATATGGGTAGCAGTAACCCCAGAGAAATGTACCAACTATGTGGTTTTACACTCAGGGTAGTGGAGAATCAAAGAGACCTGGGGTAATTGTCCACTCAGATATGAAATTTTCTGAGCAGTGCAGACAGGCAGCCAGAGTAGATCATGGAGCCTTGTCAGTGATATACAGGAATTTTTGTGAGCAGGGATAAGGAAGTGATTATCCCCTTGTATAAGGCAGTGGTCAGCCAACACAACTTTGGTGTTGCTTACAGATCTGGAAGCCTCATTTTAGGAAGGATGTAGAGTTGCTAGAACAAGTAGAGAGAAGGGAAACAAGGCTGGTGAAGGGAACAAAGGGGTGCTCTTGTGAAGAAAGGCTTAAGTTCTGCAAATTGCAGCTTCTGGAGACTATTTCACCTAGCCCCTGCAAGACAGATTGTGGTGTACAAGACTTTGAATGGATTAAGCAGGCTCAATGCTGATAGGATTCTTCCTCTTGCTCAGATTATGAACCTTATGGGGCATAAACTCAAACTGAGGCAAGACAGTTATCGAATAGATGTGCAGAAATTTGACTTTGGCAGGCGAGCAGTTGATTGCTGGAAGAAACTTCCATCTGTCGTTGTGGAAATTGATAGCTGAAATAAATTCAAGAAAGAAGTGGACAATCTTTTGGAGTGAATAGATGGGTGAAATGGGAATTATTATTATTATTTTTTTTTTTTGGCTTGCTTTCTTGCATCATATGCCTGTGCTAATGCTAATTATGAAATGATTATTTCCCACAGATGTTCAGTAAAACATTGCTTGGGTCACTACATATAAAATATAGACACACTCGCGAGTGTGTGTTCTATATGCATATACTAGATCATTTAATAGTGTAGTCAAATGAAATAGATGAAAGTTGAAAAAATAAAAGAAAACCCAAAAAATCACAGTTTATATAGCTCTATCATCTTATATGATTCAATTAACTGAAATTGTGATTCTAAAAAAAAAGTGTTTTACACACTGCAACATGTAAAGGATTCGGATTTTCAAGTTTTGATTTAATAAAACGGCTGTTTCAGTTAACCAGTGATTTATTTTAAGGGAAACATACTGTATTATTAAATTTTAATTTTTTTTTTTCTGCAGCTAAAAACTATGATCAAATGAAGTAAATAATTCTGCTGTGTAACCATTAAAACCCTTTCATATACCCCTGGTCATAAGCATACTACACTTTGGGAAACATTGTCTTAAGTGATTTCCTCTCTGTTTTTAAGTTTGTTTCTACTTAATACAGATTATCTTGAACTCTAAAAGGATATATTCCCATCTGTTAATTTTTTTTGTATTTTCTAATAACAGTACTTATTTTTATATCTATTTTTTTTTTTTTTTTTTTTATGAAAACCCCAACCACGAGAGGTATTAGAACCTAATGTGCATGTGTTGGAGGTTGAGAAGATTAAAGAAGATATTTGTTGACAGTAGACTTGAACTTCTGTAGACTGTAATTTTCAGTCTTCTGGAAGGTGGTTCCAGAAAATGGCAGTTGAATGAATAAACAAGGAAGATTAAAAGTTGGTTCTGTGAGTTTGAAGATGGACAGTAAATGGGTGTTGGCTGGTGGCAGCACATGCTAGGACTGTTTTGAAAGAGAGAGAGTGGGAATTATAGAAGGACAATGCCCATGGAAGTATCTGTAGAAAAGGCATGCAGCAGAAACAACCTTCTATGAGACAGAGTGGAGAGACTCTTGTTAGCAATGAGTGATTAGTTAACCTAACAGCCCTCTTCTGAATGGAATCTAGAAGCTTGAGGGAGGTTTTGGGGTCACCGCCCCAGATGTGGGAACAATATTCCATGAAAGGGCAGATTTGCGATTTGTACAGAGCGAACAACTGTTTGGAAGAAAAGTAACATTGAGAGCAAAAGAGAAAACCAATTTTTTTAGATGCGGAGGAAGAAATATTTGTAATGTGCTAGTGCCAAGAGAGATTAAAGCCAAGGTAATCCAAAAAAATAGAGATAAGACAGGACTGAGTTTTAGAAGGATTGAAATCAACTAAGTTGTCTTTGCGCCACTAGAGAATTACCTGGGGATGGCATTTAAGGAATTAGGATATTCGAGAAGTTGAAGCTGATTGAGCAGGGCAAGGTTTCTCAAACTGGAAAGTGGAATACAATGTGCTATCATCAGCAAAACTATGGATAGGATTTCCTGTCAATGGAAGAGGGTCATTAATGTACAAGAGGAAAAGAGTGGGGGGAAAGAACTGAAACTTGGGGGAAACCAGCATTACTGGAGAAGTTAAAAGAGATGTACCATCACCCTCGGTGAGCAGTATGAGAAAACACTGGATAACCTATTACAAAAAACAGTTACCAAACCATAAGATGCAAGCTTGTTTAGAAGATCTTTATGCCATCGAAAGCCTTTGAGATGTCAAGAGCAAATGCTTGTGTTTCTTCGAACTTTTCCATTGAATTTGTTCAGATCAGACAGAAGGTTTCCAGATAGTTTAAGATTTGGCAATTAATTGAATTCTCCATTAATTTAGGAAGTGTAGAAGTAATTGCAAAGGGACGATAATTGGATGGGAGGGATTTGTTACCCTTTTTAGGAAATGGCTGGATATAATCAAATTTCTAAGCAGAAGGAAAAACACCTTTGGAATAAGATAGTGAAAAAAGGCAGCAAAGAACAGGAGTAAATTCAGGAGCACAGGTTTCGAGAACAAGTGGAGAAATACCATCAGGATCTAGAGCTTTCTTAGCATCGAGATTCTTCAAAATCCCTGACATCCTTTTGATCGAAGACCACAGGAGGCATTGATTAAGGTGTGCTGGGAATAGTGGGGTCTTTTACTAAGATCATTAATAAATGAGTTGAAATAAAAATGGGATGCTAGCAGGTCAGCTTTATCCTTAGCTGAAGTGACAACAGAACCATCTGGTTTGGACAGAGGTGGGAGCAGAGATGGGCAAAAGTTGCAACCAATAGCTTTGGCAAGAGACCAGAATGCTCAGCTACCATTAGGGCAAGAAGCAAGTTTTCTACTCTTAACCTGTTCAAACTCTAGTTTGGACTGATTAATAACTGCTTTACAATTGTTGCTAGCTTTGGTGTAGGCAGAAAATGAAGCTGAAGAATTAGAAACAAGCCAATTATGATATGCAACATTCTTCTCTTGAACAGCCTTAGAACATTTATTGGAAAACCAAGGTTTAGGTAAAGGATGAGATTTTAAATTGGAGTGTAGGATAAAGGATTCCATTCCTGCAAGAATAATTTCACTGACACGATCTGAGAAAATGTTGACATCAGAAGTTTTGAAACAGTAATCTGATCAAGGAAAAGAATAAAAGAAATCGTGCAGGTCATCCCATTTTGCATTCTTGTAATGCCAAACAATATGAGGTTGGGAATAGCCAAGAGATAAAGGTTCCATTGGAGAAGAGACAATCACCAAGTTATGATCTGAGGTTCCTAAAGGACCACTCACTTCGACCGTGTACTTAGAACCGTTGTTTCTGAGAAAATGTTCAAGCATGTTGATTGTATGGTAAAATTGTCCAGTATTCTGGTAGGTAAATGGACAATCTTTATGAGGTCATTAGTAATTGAAAAAGCTTCAGCATCTCGACCATCTGGGTCTGTGTGACTAGAAAATGGAAGCCAGCTGGAGTTAGAACATTAAAATCACCAAGGAAATTTATCTCACTGTTAGAAAAGTTGGACTGGAGAAAGTCCTGTCAGATAGTGACTGGAAGGAGTCTGAGTAGTGTGAAAGTGGGAGGGGGGGGGCATTTTCAATGCCACGTTATGTCAAGGATCTGGGTATATTCTTACCACGTGTACGCCACATCCAAAAATTTCATTACTTCATACAGCATGTACCACCCACCTTTTCTTACTATTCAAAACACCACAAATTGTCACACTAATAGAGTAAATTTATCTATAAAAACATCTAAACCGCCCAAACACTTCCTAATTTATTTCACAAATATACATGGTCTCAGTTCTAATCTCAACGATGTCCATTTCCACTTGCAGCCTGCTAAACCCCATGTACTTTTACTGACAGAATCTCAGTTATCGGTTGATTCAACTACTGCTCATCTCAGTTGCCCAAATTATTCGCTGTATGATTCCTTTTGCCTCAAAGGTGGTACTTGTGCATATGTCCATTCCGATATTCCATGTCCGAGACTTGGTAATTTGGAATCTCCTCTTTTCGATCTTCTCTGGCTTAAAATCTCTCTACCACATTGTGTCAAATTCATGTGTTGTCTTTACCGTCCTTTCAACTCCACTAATCACTTGGAGCACTTTGACTTCCTCTCTTTGCAACTTGACTTTCTCCAGTCCAACTTTCCTAACAGTGAGATAATTTTCCTTGGTGATTTTCGTGTTCACAACTCCAGCTGGTGTCCGTTTTCTAGTCACACCATCCCGGCTGGTCGAGATGCTGAGCCTTTTGCAATTACTAATGACCTTGCACAGATTATTCATTTACCTACAAGAATACTGGACAATCCCAGCCAACACGCTTGATCTTTTTCACACAAACAACCCTTCTAAGTACACGGTCGAAATGAGAGGTCCTTTAGGCACCTCAGATCACAACTTAGTGATTGTATCTTCTCCAATGAAGCCTTTATCTCATGGCTATTCCCATCCTTGTATTGTTTGGCATTACAAGAATGCAAAATGGGATGACCTGCGAGATTTCTTTTCTTCTTTTCCTTAGTCAGATTACTGTTTCAAAACTTCTGATGTGACCATTTGATCAGATCATGTCAGTGAAATTATTCTTGCAGGAATGGATTCGTTTATCCCACACTCCACTTAAAATTCTCGTCCTTTATCTGATCCTTGGTTTTCCAATAAATGTGCTAGGGCTGTTCAAGAGAAGAACGTTGCATATCGTAATCGGCTTGTTTCTCATTCTTCACTTTCATTTTCTACCTACACCAAAGCTTGCAACAATAGTAAAGCAGTTATTAATCCGTCCAAACTAGAGTTTCAACAGGCTAAGTGTAGAAAACTTGCTTCTTGCCCTAATGGTAGCCGAGCATTCTGGTCTATTGGCCGCAACTTTTGCCCATCTCTGCTCCCACCTCTGTCCAAACAAGATGGTTCTGTTGTCACTTCAGCCAAGGATAAAGCTAACCTGCTAGCATCCCATTTTTCTTCCAACTCATTTATTAATGATCTTGGTAAAACACCTCCCACCATTCCCAACACGCTCCATTCAATGCTGCGTCGGTCTTCCGTCAAAAGGATGTCAGAAGGATTTTGACAAATCTTGATGCTAAAAAAGCTCCAGGTCCCGATTCTATTTTTCCACTTGTTCTCAAAACCTGTGCTACTGAACTTACTCCTGTTCTTTGCCGCCTTTTTTCACTTTCTTATTCCAAAGGTGTTTTTTCTTCTGCTTGTAAATTTGCTCATATATAGCCAGTTCCTAAAAAGGGTGACAAATCCCTCCCATGCCATTATCGTCCCATTGCAATTACTTCTACTCTTTCTAAAGTAATGGAGAAATCAATTAATCACCAACTCTTAAATTACCTAGAAACCTTCCGTCTGATCAACGATCGCCAGTATGGATTCGCCCAGTGTCGATCCACTGGTGATATTTTGGCTTTAGCATTAGCATTAGTAGAGGCATTTGATGCAAGAAAGCAAGCTTATGCAGCATCAGCCAAAAAAAAAAAATAATAAAATAAAATAAAATAAAAAAATTAAAAAAAAAAATAAAAATAAAAAAAAAAAGAAACCACTTCCACTTCACACCTCTGTTCGTACAAAATACCTGTCCAGCTGAGCCTTAAACTTATTTAGGCTATCAACTTCCACGACAAGGAATGGAAGTCTGTTCCACCAACCAACCACCCGCTGGCTAAAGGCAAATTTCCGCACGTCTATCCTACATCTGTCTTTCCTCAATTTGAATTTATGCCCTCTCAGGTGATTATTCTGAGCGAGAGGAAGAATCCCATCAGCATTGAGCATGCTCAAACCATTCAAGGCCTTATACACCTCTATCAGATCACCTCGCTGGTGCCTAGGCTCCATACACTGTAATTTGCAAAACTTAAGCCTTTCTTCGTAAGAGCACCCCTTTGTTCCATTCACTATTCTTGTTGCCCTTCTCTGTACTCGTCCCAGCAGCTCTACATCCTTCTTGAAATGAGGTCTCCAGACCTGTATACAGTCCTCTAGGTGTGGCCTGACCATTGCCTTATACAAGGGAATAAACACCTCTTTATCCCTGCTAGAAAAATTCCTATATATCATTGACAATACACCATGAGCTACTCTTGCAGCCCATCTGCACTGCTCAGAGAACTTCATATCTGCCTGCACAACCACCCCCAAGTCCCTTTCATTCTCTATCACTGTCAGTGTAGTACCACAGAGTTCATACGTTGCTCTGGGGTTGCTGATTCCGATGTGTAGTACTGTACATTTGTAAATGTTAAACTTCATTTGCCACCTCTCAGCCCATCTGCTCAACCTTACCAGATCCTGTTGCAGCAGCATAGTGTCAGTATTGTGCTTGACAACCCTGCCTATCTTTGTATCGTCTGCAAACTTTGACATTAAGCTTGATATACCATCATCAATATCATTTATGAATACAGAAAACAATAATGGACCCAACACTGAGCCCTGAGGGACTCCACTAATAACATTAGTCCACAATGAGCAGTGTCCATTGATTACCACTCTCTGTCTTCTCCCCCTCAGCCACCCCTTTATCCATAGCAGCAATTTGCCTCCAATGTCACACTGCTCCAATTTGTGCAGCAGTCTTCCATGTGCAACAGTATCAAAAGCCTTTCTAAGATCTAAGTATATAATATCAAAGTTATTCCCTGCATCCAGTTCCTTTGTGACTGCATCATAGTATCCAATCAAATTGGTCAGGCAAGACTTCCCCTTAACAAAACCATGCTGTGTCCGAGCTTTAACTGAAGTCTTGTCTAAATGATCCTGCAGTGCGTCTTTAACTAGTGCCTCCATTAATTTTCCTGGAACAGAAGTTAAACTCACAGGTCTATAATTACTTGTGTCAGCCACTCCTTTGTGAATTGGGGTCACATTTGCACATCTCCAGTCTGTGGGTACCTCCCCTGAGTCCAAGGAAGCTCCCATAATTATGGCTAAGGGTTTGCTTACTTCCTCTGCTGCCTCCTTTAATATAACTGGATAGATCCCATCCACCCCGGGTGCCTTTCTTGTGTTTATCTTCAACAATTTCTCCTCCACTTAACTCTCAGTTATTACAAGATTCTCTACCTTACTGCTAGAGTTGAATACACCTCTGGCTTTCCCCTCACTCCATAACTCCTCATGTGTGAATGCCGATGCAAAATATTCATTTAGTTTGTTAGCTACCTGAGCAGGATGATCAACAGTTGACCCATCGATATCAAGTGGTCCAATCTGATTCATCCCCTTCCTTCTAGAGTTTACATAAGTAAAGAACTCTTTGCTGTTTTTCTTTGCATCCCTTGCCAAAGATTTCTCGTAATCTGCCTTCGCCTGCCTAACCTCCTTTGTAACTTGGTTACAGATCAACTTGTATCTATCATAGGCTTCTGTATCATGTGTTAATTTGTATGTATCCCATGCATGTTTCTTCTCTGCCATATGCCTCATCAGTTCATCTGACATCCATTTAGGCCTAAACCTTAAACAATATTTCTTGGTTGGTATGTAAAGCCTAGTAGCTTCCAAGATAAGTTCTTTGAATGCTTCCCATTTTGCATTTGCTGTTGGTAACATCATCAGTTGGTCCCACTGTATAGAATTTAAATACTGTCTCAGTCCATCGTAGTCGCCTTTACGAAAGCAATAACCCATCCCTTTACCCCTAATGGTAGTTACCTCTTTGAGTAAATCCCACTTCAGCACACTGTGATCACTGCCACCTAATGGTTTATTTATCTGCAGATTCTTAATGCATGAAGAATCACTGCTGATAATCAAATCAAGTGTATTCCTTCCTCTAGTTGCCTCCCGAACATGCTGATGTAGAAAACAATCATCCAATAAATCCACAAAAGCCTTGCTAGTGTGTGAGTGACCAGCCCCCAAATTCCAATCAATATCTGGGAAATTAAAATCTCCCATTATAAGACTCTCTGATTTACTGGCCCACTCTATTTCCCTGTACAGTTTCTTATTATACTCATCAGTGTCATTAGGCCTATAGCACACTCCTACTCTCAATTTTGATCTCCCAATGCTCATTTCACACCAAAGTGACTCGACACTACACTGTCTAGCGATGTCCACTGGCTTCACTTCCTTGGATTTTATGTATTTCTTAACTAATAGCATAACACCTCCTCCCTTCCTATCTAGTCTATCCTTTCTGTAGAAGTTGTACTCCCCAAATTCCAGTTCTGCATTCCTTATATCTGTGTGACACCACGTCTCTGATATCCCAACAATATCTGCCTTTGATGTTTTGAGCAATACCTCAAATTCATCAAATTTATTTACTAAACTCCTAGCATTGGTGTACACACAAGTATACATGCACCTATTTCTATTCTTAGCAACCCTAACACAACCCATGTGTTTACTTGTACCGCAATGACTCCCAGCAGTCTCTGAAATATCCTGCATCTTGTTTTTCAGGCTTCTTCTCATTCCAATAGAAGCAGTGCAAGAATCTCTTTCACCTCTGCCAGTGGCTACTGTTGATCTATTCGTCTTTGTCTCCCCCCCCAAACTAGCAGTTTTCCGACCCACCTAACACTGCCTGAGACTGACTTGCCTCGATAGCATCAGCAAATATTCTTGCACCCTTTCTATTTAAGTGTATCCCATCCCTGTAGAAGCAATCTCTCCTGTTAACAAGTACAGTCCAGGCTGAAAAAAATTCTACCCCTTGAGCCTTGCACAATCTTTCCAGGGCCGAATTGATCGACAAGGCTCTCATCATATACTCCCTCCTATCGTGTCTGGGCAGAATTGCAGACACTTTCAAATTCAACCCTATTTCACGGCTTTTTTTCAACAGTGACCTTGTTTGTTAAGCAATTCTGCCGGTCTCCTACTCTTGATATCATTAGTGCCAACGTGTACAACTATATCACCTTTTGTGCCCTTAAAAGATGATATCTGCTCTACAACGTCATCAACCTTTGCCCCTGGCAGACATACCCTGGTCCTGTTCCACCTATCCTTTTTACAAAGCATGTTCCCCATTTCCCTGACAATAGAGTCACCAACAACTACTAGTTCCTTTGGGACCTGCGCATTCTGCCTTGCGGGTTGCCGCTGTGTTGCGCGATGACCAAGTGCAAACTCTGGCGTTGATGTGGGCAGCTGAGAGCTTGATGGGCCCCTCAATTTAGTTCCTTCGAGGGCATCTACCCTGTCCTTCAAGCTCTCATATAGGCCCATAAGAACGCCGAGTTGTTGCCTGATTTCGATACACTCCTTGCATCGCGCACACACAAAGACACCCCCCGTGGCAATATCATGTCACGTACCTGATTGCTCCACAAACATCATGCAAGCTGTGCATTTTAGAAGGCTGTGATTCAGAAGGCAACTGCCCCCCCTCAGTTCTCCTCTGAGCCACAGCACTTCCATTAGCTTGAGCCTTTTGTTTTGCTGCTCTGGTCTGAGTCATGATTTCTTTTAATTTAAATAAAATTTCAATTTCAGTTTTTAACCCTATCTTATCTCCCAACACAGTTATAACGGAATATATATATTTTTAGTGTCAAGTATTAATTAACTCCGAGTTCCCTTTATATAACTTCCGTATCAGTTAAGTATTAATTAATTATGTCACGTTTGTAATCTAAGTCGGTATATGTATTTAGTTAAAAGTACAATTTAAATGCCAACGAAGTTCAACAATTTAATAGATTTTACCGATCACTGAAAATATACCGATCACTCAGTGAAAATATACCGATCACTGAAAATATACCGATCACATCTATACTATACTAACGGTATCTAGGTTCGATATATAACGATCGTATGACAAAGACAAGGGCGGGAAATTCTGAACGGTAAATCTATGGACACTTAAGTATTAATTAACTTTCAAATCTCGCTGTCTCAATTCAGAATAAACTAATGATCCTTACTAGGTCTATAAGCTACTTACAAAAAATAATTTGATGTAAAAAATATTCAATAAGCTGCTAAATATAGCTAAAAAAACTTCTCGTTCAGCGGAGTTGCGACTTGTAACACGTGGATACCCTTACCGATACTTTTATGCAATTGCAAGGCCGAGTAAAGTATAAATACACCAAATTAATCAGAAAATCACAAAATAATGCTATACTACTAAATTTAAATCAAAAGTTTTAGAAAAACAATAATTTCAAATCAATAAATAAGAAAAATCCACTTAGCGGCTTTGAACACGTCTGGCCCCTACTAGCCTCGTCAGCAAACTTAGGCCAACCCTGGTGTTACCCATTTATGGACTAATTCAATGGAAAAGTTTGGTGAAACTCAAGCAGTTGCTCTTGACAACTCAAAGACTTTTGATCTTGTTTGGCATAAAGATCTTCTAAACAAGCTTCCATCTTATGGTTTGCCAACTGTTTTTTTGTAATTGGTTATCCAGTTTTCTCTCTGATCACTCACTGAAGATGATGGTAGTTGGCTCTCTGTCTTCTAACTTCTCCACTAATGCCGGTGTCCTCCAAGGTTCAGTTCTTTCTCCCACTCTTTTCCTCTTGTATATTAATGACCTTCTTTCATTGTCTGGAAATCCTATCCATAGTTTTGCCGACGATAGAACATTGCATTCCACTTTCCATTTTGAGAAACCTTGCCCTGCTCAATCAGCTTCAACTTTTCAAAAATCTGCTACAGATTCCTTAAATGCCGATCTCCTGGTAATTCTCCAGTGGGGCAAAGACAACTTAGTTGATTTCAATCCTTCTAAAACTCAGTCTTGTCTTTTATCTCACAAAAAAGGATTCTTCTGCTCCTGTGCTTATCTTTGGTGACACTCCGATTTCCAGGCAAAATGATATATCTCTTTTGGGGATTACCCTGGCTTCCAATCTCTCTTGACACAAGCACGTTACAAATATTGCTTCCTCTGTATCTAAAAAACTTGGTTTTCTCTTTCACTCTCGCCTTTACGTTTCTTCCAAACAGCTGTTCACTCTGTAGAAATTGCAAATCCGCCCTACCATGGAATATTGTTCCCACAACTGGGGTGGTGCCCCCAAAACCTCTCTCAGGCTTATTGATTCCGTTAAGAAGAGGGCAGTTAGGTTAATTAATGATTCATCTCTAACAGAGTCTCTCCACTCACTGTCTCATAGACATACTGTTTCTGCTGCATGCCTCTTCTACAGGTATTTGCATCGGCACTGTTCTTCTGAATTGGCTTCTATAATAACTGCGCTCTCTTTCAAAACAGCCGGAACACGTGCCACCACCAGCCAACATCCATTTACTGTCCAACTTCAAACTCACAGAACCAACTTTTCATCTTCTTCGTTTATTCATTCAACTGCCGTTTTCTGGAACAAGCTTCCTTCATACGTATTTCCTGAAAATTACAGTCTACAGAAGTTCAAGTCCAGTGTCAACAAATATCTTCTTTCATTTTCTCAATCTAAAACCAAGCACGGTACTAAGTACTATAGGTTCTAATACCTTTCGTGTTTAGGATTTACATAAAAAAAAAAAAAAAAGTCAAGTTGCAAAGAGAGGAAGTCAAAGAGTTCCAAGTGATTAGTACAGTTTGGGAATCGTAGAGACAACAGATGAATTTGACAGAATGAGGTAGAGAGATTTCAAGCCAGAGAAGATCGAAAAAAGAGATTCTAAATTACCAAGTCTCTGACAGAGAATATCGGAAAGGACATATGCACAAGTACCACTTTGATGAGAAAGGAATCATACAGCGAATAATTTGGTCAACTGAGATGAGCAGTGGTTGAATCAACCAATAACTGAGATTCTCTCAGAAAAAGTACATGAGGTTTGGCAAATTGTATTTGGAATTGGACATCATTGAGATCAGAAATGAGACCACATATATTTGTGAAATGGACTAGGAAGTGTTTGGGAGGTTTAGATCTTTTTACTGATAAGTTTGCTCTATTGGTTTGACAATTCATAGTGTATTCAATAGAAAGAAAAAGTGTGGGGGGTGACATGCTGTATGAAGTAATGAAATTTTTGGATATGGCATATGCATTGTAAGAATATACCCAAATCCTTGACATAATGTGGTCTCGACAATGCCCCCCCCCTCGCATATACACTACTCCGACTCCCTCCAGTCACTATCTGGCAGAGTAGAGGCAACAAGATTATACACTAGCTGATGTGGATGCCTCCTAGAGAGTTACCAATAGGTTCGGTCCGGTGTACTAACTAGCGGCCAGCCGGCCTGCGAACACCATTTTAGAGCTTTACCCTTGAAATGTAAGGAAGTTTGGATCATGCTATGGTATTCATCATAACATCAAAAGACATCAATCATACTGCATAATGGAAGAGTTGTGAGAGGGGGTTGCCTGGAACTTAGCTCTGGCGACTAAACATGGGTTCCGCCACTTCTAGACTCCAATAAGCAAAGTTCTGGTATTGCACTGGTTGGTGAGGGTCATTTACCACCTAGTATTACCTGCTAACACAGAGAGGGACGGCATTCCTCTATGTAGTGTGAGGACCATATCTGGGTCGTCACCCACAGTGCTTGCGCATGGGATTTATACCCAGGATTATTCATTAACCTTCACATCATTGTGAAGGTGCAAGCAGAGGATTTGGCTTTCACAGTCCATCTGGACTTTGCCAAAATTGGGTCACTTGATGTGAGTGTCACTCGAATATCAGTTACATCAGCGTTTTAGACTCCCATGTAGCAAGCATAGCTTGTCTGACCTATCTGAGAGAATGTCTGCAACAGCCTCAAGGACCAATATCTACAATAATTTTAAATGAATAGCATTGATTTAAATGATTAGCATTCAACCTTGGTGAAACAGCAGAAAGAGATTGTTGTCCACAAGCAGAAACATAAGAAATTCTTTGAAATCATGATTCACAAGTTGGTACAATATGTAGAGAACCATGAATAGATACCTTATAAATCACAATGTGCCGATAATGTCATCTTAATATCACACATCAAAAATAATATATCACACAAATAAACTATATACACCTAGTACAGAATTTAACAAAAACTAAAACTTAAATGAAAATATGAAAGAAAAGAGAAAATTAAAATAGATGAACAAGCCACAGAGCATATTAAAAAATTCAACTATTTGGATACACTACTAATTGAAAACTTGTGACATCAAAATAAATAGAAATCAAATAGCTCTTGGTGGTCTTGTATGGCCAGTTTGGGAAAAAAATCCAGAAAAACTAATAAATTTCCTAAACTTAAAAAAAAAAAAAAAACTGTACCAGTTCATCATGACACCAAGCTACAGATGTGAAAGCATAGATGATTAAATTAAAAGAACAAATTGTTAACATTTGAAAGAAATCACTATTAGAAACATTAATCAATTAAAATGAACAGAGAAAAAGAAATAAATGTGATGGAACTGAAGCCTCCTGAATCAGGAACTCTATGATTAATCTGTGATGCTACTAAAACACTGACTCAAATCTATAAAATGCCTTTATTAAACAAAAAAAAACAAAAATATATGTACTAACTGTATAAACTGTATATTAAAA
The DNA here is from genome assembly GCF_048544385.1 of Mastigoproctus giganteus. Classification (NCBI taxonomy): domain Eukaryota; kingdom Metazoa; phylum Arthropoda; class Arachnida; order Uropygi; family Thelyphonidae; genus Mastigoproctus; species Mastigoproctus giganteus. The sequence continues at coordinate 222,491,621 of NC_143583.1, forward strand.
TAAAATAAGATGGTATATAACAAGAATAAAATGTGATAGAATACAAAATTAAAGGCACTAAAAAGATGTTTAAAATCACTAAAACAGGAGCTTTCGGCCGCAGCAGCCGCCTTCACCAGTAATAATGGTTGCAGGTTATCCAAAAACCTATATATGTACACATGCCCCAGCATGTCTGTGACATGAACTATGGCACCTGTGCACGGTCCACTTCTTGTGTGTTGGAACCAGAAATGGAATGAACCACTCTAAACCGTTCGTCTCTCCTAAGGGTAAGGGCTTCAAAGAGTGGATGAATGCAACAGCCCTTATCCCTATTAAGACTATAGCTTCCAGATGAACATATCCTTAAACTCTCTAGCCATTTCCAGTTCCAAAAGCCATGCGCTCTATCCACGATCACTGCTTCTTTAGCTGTAATGCCATGCCTAATTTCCCAAGCATGTTTAGCTACAGCTGAACCCACATAATTGGCTGTCTTGAGGGCCCTATTGTGTTCCCCCCAAGTAATCACGCAGCCTACATTTTGTTTCCCCCCACCCAACACTCCCCACAATCTGGACACTCAATTTCATATACGACCCCACTAGTGTCATCACCCGCAATAGGATCTTTGATTGTGGACACTACTGTGTGCAGTCTCCAACCCGGAAGCTGCACACAGCGTATCTTATAAGAACATAAAATATGTGAAATGGGTTCTGAAATGCCCGGATAGTAGGGATGACATGCAGTGGTAACAGGTGTAAAAGTATCGACTGCTACTCATATCTCTTAAACACCCCTCTGGAGGTAACTGCACGTTACTAGGTCAGCCATAACCCGTTTAGTCTCGTCGCCTCTCTCCTCAGATGGAGAGCAATGGGACCCCACCCTTCCCATTATGGCCTTAACCACACTATTTTTGTGGTAACCGATCTGAGTAGTTTTAAAGACAACAGAAAACCTGTGTGTATTAGCCACGACACACGGGTTTTCTGTAAACCTTAGTTTTCAAGTGTTGGCTTTCTCTGTACACACACACACACACACACACACACACACACACACACACACACACACACACACATCTAGGAATGGAAGGGTCCCCCCCCCCCGCTCAACTTCTGAGATAAACTGAATATACGGCAAACCGTTATTCAACCAATTAAGTACTTCTGTTTCGTATCCTCTTTGTATTACCATGAACGTGTCGACATGCCTCTTCCACACCCGTAATGGGGGTGGACTAGGGCTCCCCAACATCCTGTCTTCGAACTCTTCCATGGCACTCTGTGGACCTGCTGGTACATTACATTTTGAAATAACATGGTGGTATTAGATAAGCATAAACTAACACCTTCACAAATTGTCTTCACCACTTAGGGCTGTCCTATCCTTCAAAGTACCATCCCTACTCAAAGCCTTCTGCACACAATCCAAACCATGTTCAATGGGTGTGAACAAAGAAACAATGTCTAAAAATGCCATAATCTCACCCTCTTCTACCTCCTGAGCACGGACGAACTGCACAAACTCTCTGCTGTTTTTAATGTTTTGTAATCCGAGTACCCCACTACAGGGGATACAAGTTCAGCCAAAAATGCCGGATAGTGAATGCATCGGACTCCCCACAAACGACACAGTGGGCCTGAGAGGTACCCCAGCCTTGTGCATTTTATGCAGGCCATAAAATCTAGGCAAATGACAGCCCAGTGCATGCAACCTCCTCAGATATTTTTCCCGCCTTGAGCCAACTCTGGACTAATATGTTAACTTGTTGTTCCAGCCCACCCAGGGGGGTTTGTAAGAAAGGTCCTATATGTAGACCTATCATTTGATAAACTAAGGGCCTTTTCCTGATAATCATCTTTGTGCTATAAAACCGTGGATCTACCCTTGTTCGCACGTAGTACCACAATACTATCATCTTGTTTTAACTCCCCTAATGCTCTTCTTTGTGCAGCTGTTAAATTGGAAGTGGCTTTGTGTTTTGAACCTAACACACACAACGTCCTAATCCGGATCTCATTAGCTGTGACTGCGTAGGCTCCCCATAGCAGGTATAGCAATGGATATAGATAGGGCTGTGGCCAATCTACCTGAGGTCACAGCTAATGAGATCTGGATTAGGACGTTGTGCGTGTTGGGTTCAGCACGCAAAGTCTCTTCCAATTTAACAGCTGCACAAAGAAAAGCATTAGGGGAATTAAAACAAGATTATAGTACTGTGGTACTACGTGCAGACAAGGGTAGATCTACAGTAGTGTTGAACAAAGATGATTATCAGGAAAAGGCCCTTAGTTTATTAAATGATAGGTCTACATATAGGATCATTCCTAGGAACCCCCCTGGGCAGGCTGGAACAACAAGTTAACAAATTAGTCCAGAGTTGGATCAAGGCAGAAAAAATATCTGAGGAGGTTTCATGCACCGGGCTGTCATTTGCCTAGATTTTATGGCCTGCCTAAAGTGCACAAGGCTGGGGTTACCTCTCAGACCCATTGCGTCGTTTGTGGGCAGTCCAGTGCATGCACTATCCAGCATTTTTGGCTGAACTTGTATCCCCCATAGTGGGGCACTTGGATTACACCATTTAAAACAGCAAGAAGTTTGTGCGGTTCATCTGTGCTCAGGAGGTAGAAGAGGCTGAGATTATGGCATCTTTCAATGCCATTCTTTGTTCACATGTATACCCATAAAATATGGCTTGGATTGTGTGCAGAATGCTTTGAGTGGGGATGGTACTTTAAAGAATAGGACAGCCCTAAGTGGTGAAGACATTTGTGAAGGTGTTAGTTTATGCTTATCTAGTACCACCATGTTATTTCAAAATGTTATATACCAGCAGGTTTGCAGAGTGGCCGTGGAAGAGTTCGAAGACAGAATTGTTGGGGAGCTCTAGTCCACCCCCATTACTGGTGTGGATGAGGTACGTTGATGACACGTTCACATATGTCGATGACACGTCGACAAAGAGGATACGAAACAGAAGTACTTAATTGGTTGAATAACAGTTCACCCTATAACCAGTTTACCTCGGAAGTTGAGCAGGGGGGGTACCTTCTGTTCCTAGATGTGTGTGTGTGTACATAGAAGGTCAGAACTTGAAAACTAAGTTTAGAGAAAGCCTGTGTGTCATGGCAAATACACATACTTTAAATCTGCTCAGGCCGGTTGCCACAAAAATAGTGTGGTTAAGGCCTTAATGGGAACGGTGGGGCCCCACTGCTCATCATCTGGGAAGAGGGGCGACGAGACTAAATGGGTTATGGCTGTCCTAGTAACATTAGCATTAGCATTAGTAGAGGCATTTGATGCAAGAAAGCAAGCTTATGCAGCATCAGCCAAAAAAAAAAAAAAAAAAAAAAAAAATTCCACTTCACCCCTCTGTTCGTTCAAAATACCTGTCCAGCTGAGCCTTAAACTTATTTAGGCTATCAACTTCCACGACAAGGGATGGAAGTCTGTTCCACCAACCAACCACCCGCTGGCTAAAGGCAAATTTCTGCACGTCTATCCTACATCTGTCTTTCCTCAATTTGAATTTATGCCCTCTCAGGTGATTATTCTGAGTGAGAGGAAGAATCCCATCAGCATTGAGCATGCTCAAACCATTCAATGCTTTATACACCTCTATCAGATCACCTCGCTGGTGCCTAGTCTCCAGACACTGTGATTTGCAAAACTTAAGCCTTTCTTCGTAAGAGCACCCCTTTGTTCCATTCACTAATCTTGTTGCCCTTCTCTGCACTCGTTCCAGCAGCTCTACATCCTTCTTGAAATGAGGCCTCCAGACCTGTATACAGTACTCTAGGTGTGGCCTAACCATTGCCTTATACAAGGGAATAATCACCTCCTTATCCCTGCTAGAAAAATTCCTATATATCATTGACAATACACCATGAGCTACTCTTGCAGCCCGTCTGCACTGCTCAGAGAACTTCATATCTGCCTGCACAACCACCCCCAGGTCTCTTTCATTCTCTACCACTGACAGTGTAGTACCACAGAGTTGATATGTTGCTCTGGGGTTGCTGTTTCCCATGTGTAGTACTTTACATTTGTCAATGTTAAACTTCATTTGCCACCTCTCAGCCCATCTGCTCAACCTTTCCAGATCCTGTTGCAGCAGCATAGTGTCAGTGGTGTCCTTGACAACCCTGCCTACCTTTGTATCGTCTGCAAACTTCGACATTAAGCTTGATATACCATCATCAATATCATTTATGAATACAGAAAACAATAATGGACCCAACACTGAGCCCTCAGGGACTCCACTAATAACATTAGTCCACGATTTATCCATAGCAGCAATTTGCCTCCAATGTCACACTGCTCCAATTTGTGCAGCAGTCTTCCATGTGCAACAGTATCGAAAGCCTTTCTAAGATCCAAGTATATAATATCAAAGTTATTCCCCATCCAGTTCCTTTGTGACTGCATCATAGTATCCAATCAAATTGGTCAGGCAAGACTTCCCCTTAACAAAACCATGCTGTGTCCAAGCTATAACTGAAGTCTTGTCTAAATGATCCTGCAGTGCTTCTTTAACTAGTGCCTCCATTAATTTTCGTGGAACAGAAGTTAAACTCACAGGTCTATAATTGCTTGTGTCAGCCTTTGATCCTCCTTTGTGAATTGGGGTCACATTTGCACATCTCCAGTCTGTGGGTACCTCCCCTGAGGCCAAGGAAGCTCTCATAATTATGGCTAAGGGTTTGCTTATTTCCTCTGCTGCCTCCTTTAATATAACTGGATAGATCCCATCCACCCCGGTGGCCTTTCTTGTGTTTATCTTCAACAATTTCTCCTCCACTTTGCTCTCAGTTATTACAAGATTCTCTAGCTTACTGCTAGAGTTGAATACACCTCTGGCTTTCCCCTCGCTAAATAACTCCTCGTGTGTGAATGTCGATGGAAAATATTCATTTAGTTTGTTAGCTACCTGAGCAGGATCATCAACAGTTGACCCATCGATATCAAGTGGACCAATCTGATTCATCCCCTTGCTTCTAGAGTTTACATAAGTAAAGAACTCTTTGCTGTTTTTCTTTGCATCCCTTGCCAAAGATTTCTCGTAATCTGCCTTCGCCTGCCTAACCTCCTTTATAATTGGTTACAGATCAACTTGTATCTATCATAGGCTTCTGTGTCATGTGTTAATGTATATGTATCCCATGCATGTTTCTTCTCTGCCATATGCCTCATCAGTTCATCTGACAGCCATTTAGGCCTAAACATTGAACCATATTTCTTAGTTGGTATGTAAAGCCTAGTAGCTTCCAAGATAAGTTCTTTGAATGCTTCCCATTTTGCATTTGCTGTTGGTAACATCATCAGTTGGTCCCACTGTATAGAATTTAAATACTGTCTCAGTCCATCGTAGTCGCCTTTACGAAAGCAATAACCCTTCCCTTTACCCCTAATGGTAGTTACCTCTTTGAGTAAATCCCACTTCAGCACACTGTGATCACTGCCACCTAATGGTTCATTTATCTGCAGATTCTTAATGGATGAAGAATCACTGCTGATAATCAAATCAAGAGTATTCCTCCCTCTAGTTGCCTCCCGAACATGCTGATGTAGAATACAATCATCCAATAAATCCACAAAAGCCTTGCTAGTGTGTGAGTGACCAGCCCCCAAATTCCAGTCAGTATCTGGGAAATTAAAATCTCCCAATATAAGACTCTCTGATTTACTGGCCCACTCTATTTCCCTGTACAGTTTCTTATTATACTCATCAGAGTCATTAGGCCTATAGCACACTCCTACTCTCAATTTTGATCTCCCAATGCGTATGTCACACCAAACTGACTCGACACTGCACTGTCCAGCGATGTCCACTGGCTTCACTTCCTTGGATTTTATGTATTTTGTAACTAATAGCATAACCCCTCCTCCCTTCCTATTCAGTCTATCCTTTCTGTAGACGTTGTACTCCCCAAATTCCAGTTCTGCATTCCTTATATCTGTGTGACACCACGTCTCTGATATCCCAACAATATCCTTATATCTGTGTGACACCAAGTCTCTGATATCCCAACAATATCTGCCTTTGATGTTTTGAGCAATACCTCAAATTCATCAATTTTATTTACTAAACTCCTAGCATTGGTGTACACGCAAGTATACATGCAACTATTTCTATTCTTAGCTACCCTAACACAACCAATGTGTTTACTTGTAGCGCAATGACTCCCAGCAGTCTGTGAAATATCCTGAATCTTGTTTTTCAGGCTTCTGCTCATTCCAATAGAAGCAGTGCAAGAATCTCTTTCACCTCTGCCAGTGGCTACTGTTAATCTATTCGTCTTTGTCTCCCCCCAAGCTAGCAGTTTTCCGACCCACCTAACACTGCCTCCATAGCATCAGCAAATATTCTTGCACCCTTTCTATTTAACTGTATCCCATCCCTGTAGAAGCAATCTCTCCTGTTAACAAGTACAGTCCAGACTGAAAAAAATTCTACCCCTTGAGCCTTGCACAATCTTTCCAGGGCCGAATTGATCGACAGGGCTCTCATCATATACTCCCTCCAATCGTGTCTGGGCAGAATTGCAGACACTTTCAAATTCAACCCTATTTCACGGCTTTTTTTCAACAGTGACCTGTACTTGTTAAGCAGTTCTGCCGGTCTCCTACTCTTGATATCATTAGTGCCAACGTGTACAACTATATCACCTTTTGTACCCTTAAAAGATGATATCTGCTCTACAACATCATCAACCTTTGCCCCTGGCAAACATACTCTGGTCCTGTTCCACCTATCCTTTTTACAAAGCATGTTCCCCGTTTCCCTGACAATAGAGTAACCAAGAACTACTAGTTCCTTTGGGACCAGCGCATTCTGCCTTGGGGGTTACCACGGTAACGTGCGGTTATCACCCAGAACATTATTGAGGTGTGTTTAAGAGATATGAGTAGCAGTCGCAGGGATGATTTTACACCTGTTGCCACCACATACATGATAGGTCCCTACTATCTGGGCATTTCAGAACCCATTTCCCATATTTTACGTTCGTGTAAGATACGCTGTGTGCAGCTGCCAGGTCGGAGACTGCACACAATAGTGTCTACAATCAAAGACCCTATTGCGGGTAAAGACACTAGTGGGGTCATATATAAAATTGAGTGTCCAGATTGTAGGGAATGTTGTGTGGGGTAAACGAAACATGGGTTGCGTGGTTGCCTGTGGGAATTCAATAGGGCCCTCAAGACAGCCAAGGGCACCTCCGTAGCCAGGTGGGAAGGAGCAGCAGTGCATAACACACGCTTCTTGATTAGACCGGGGTTCGATCGAGCCCGTCACCACCAAATACGGAGGATGCAGAAAGGTCAGGGAATGACCACCACATATTCCCGGAGCAATATGGCCTTTGCTAATGCTCCTAAAAACCAAATAACAAACAAACAAGACAGCCAATTACGTGGTTGAATAACAATTCGCCCTATAATCAGTTTACCTCGGAAGTTGAGCTGGGGGGGGGCTTCTGTTCCTAGATATGGTGTGTTCGGCCATAGCTAAACATGCCTGGGAAACTGGGCATGGCTTTTGGAACTGGAAATGACTAGAGAGTTTAAGGATATGTTTGTCTGGATGCTATAGTCTTAATAGGGATATTGGCTGTCGCATTCATTCACCCTTTGAAGCCCTTATCCTAAGGAGAGACGAACGGTTTAGAGTGGTTCGTTCCATTTCCAGTTCCAACGCACAAGAATTGGACCGTGCGCAGGTGCCATAGTTTGTGTCGCGGACCTGCTGGGGCGTATGTGTAGATATATAGATTTTCGGATAACCTGCAACCATTATTGCTGATGAAGGCAGCCACTGCTGGGGAAAGCTCCCATTTTAGTGATTTTAAACATCTTTTTAGTGCTTTTAATTTTATATTTTATCGCATTTTTTTCTCTTTATATACCATCTTATTTTATTTTATTTTAATTTTATTTTAATATACAGTTTATACAGTCAGTACATGTATTTTTATTTTTTTTGTTGGCATTTTATCGATTTGAGTCAATGTTTTAGTAGCATCATAGATGATTCAAACAGGTTTAATAATCAAAAAGAAATTCCAGTATATGACATATAGCCTCACATAGAACGTACAGATCCACAAAGAAACCCTAATTGTCCAAGGACCAAATGGATAACAATTTAATGAACAGTTGGATGCCTGAGTTTTCAGGACATAAAGAACATGGAAAGAGATAGACAGTGAAGGCAATTTTATTTGTTGACAACAATCTCTTTCTGTACAATCATAAAATGAAAAAAAAAAAAAAAAAGGAAATAATGTTTAAGAGAATTTGTATACGTGACTTGATGGCTTGACTTGAACAGGCTTTGGGAATGGTCAGAAAAGTGACAACTAAGTTTTAATGCAACAAAATGCAAGGTCTTACATTTGGGGAAGAGTAACTCCAGAATAAATTATACACTTGGGGGTTGAATTAAAAACAGTGGAGAAGGAAAGGGATATGGGAGTTACAATAGGGGCAGTCATGAAATTTTCTGAATAGTGTAAACAGGCAGCCAGGAAAGCCCATGGTGTCCTATCGATGATTTATCAAAAGATCCTGTAGAGATAGGATGTTATAATCCCACTGTATAAGGCAATTGTAAGACCACATTTGGAATACCGTGTGCAGGTATGGAGTCCTCATCTAAAAAAAGATATTGAGCTTCTTGAAAGGACCCAAAGATGAGCAACTTAAATGGTGAGATCGGCAAAAGGACAACCATATCAGCAAAGACTCCAATTATGTTACCTACAGAGCTTGGCAACCAGGCACTTCAGGGGTGACCTGATCGAGGGTTATAAGGCACTGATTTTGTTTAGTAAAATGAATTAAAGTGGAATTTTCACTATTATAAAGAATTACAGAACTAGGGGTCATAAATTCAAACTACAGGAGTTGAGGTTAGATTAGATTGTAGGAAGATTTCTTTTAATCTGCGAGTCATTGATTGCTGGAACAAGTTGCCTTCGCAGGTAGTTGAGGCTGACAGTTTGAATAAATTCAAAGGTTAACTGAATAGTTACCTGTATGAGCAGGAAAGCATATGATTTGTATTTTGTTATCTACTTTTTTTTTTCTTAGCCAGTGCAGCAAAAGCTCATGGCTTCCCTGTTCTATATGACAAATACTATCTATATTCATTCAACTTTTTTTCTGAAACAACCTTCATATTTCCTTAATATGATAGCATAGCTTAATTTATTATGGTACTCACCTGTTTTTTATAATCTGCAATTGATGTTTGAATAGGTTGGATGATAATTTTAATTTAAATTAGGAATAAGTAAGTTGGGGTTTAAAAACAGAAGTTAAAATATGCGCAAGGAAGTAATAGTGCACGTCTTCATCCTTGGTTGTCAATATTAAAGTTGAAAATAAATGGTTAATACTGGAGGCCAATAGCCATAACAAGTGGCTTTCATTATCCAATTCTTCAGTTGGCAATGATGGGTTGAGAGTGAACAAGGGAATAATCACCTCCTTATCCATACAGGAATTTTTCTAGCAGGGATAAGGAGGTGATTATTCCCTTGTATAAGGCAATGGTTAGGCCACATCTTGAGTACTGTATACAGGTCTGGAGGCCTCATTTCAAGAAGGATGTAGAGCTGCTGGAACGGGTACAGAGAAGGGCAACAAGATTAGTAAATGGAACAAAGGGTTGCTCTTACGAAGAAAGGCTTAAGTTTTGCAAATTACAGAGTCTGGAGACTAGGCACCGGCGAGGTGATCTGATAGAGGTGTATAAGGCCTTGAATGGTTTGAGCATGCTCAATGCCAATGGGATTCTTCATCCTTCTCAGAATAATCACCTCAGAGGGCATAAATTCAAATTGAGGAAGGACGGATGTCGGATAGATGTGCGGAAATTTGCCTTTGGCCAGCGGGTGGTTGGTTGGTGGAACCGACTTCCATCACTTGTTGTTGAAGTTGATAGCCTAAACAAATTTAAAGCTCAACTGGACAGGTATTTCGAACGAACGGAGGGGTGAAATGGGAGAGGGTTTTTTTTTTTTTTTTTGGGCTGATGCTGAATAAGCTTGCTTTCTTGCATCGTATGCCTCTACTAATGCTAATGCTAATGCTAATTTAAGAAAGCTAAGTTCCCATGATGCTCCTGGTTACATATGGAAATCTCAGGTGCATGAGATTCCAAGCCGGTTGCAACATTACTTACTCCTAATTTAAATTAAAATTATCATCCACCCTATTCAAACATCAATTGCAGATTATAAAAAAAGGTGAGTACCATAATAAATTAAGCTATGCTATCGTATTAAGTCAATTATAAATGGTATTTTAAGTAATCTACAATTATCGAACCTTCATATTTCCTGAAAATTATAATCTACAGAAGTTCAAGTCTTCTGAAGTCTTTCATCAAAAGATGAAAGTTTCTTCTTTCATCTTTTCAACCTTCAGCCCATGCACGGTACTGAGTACTATAGGTTCTAATACCTCTTGTGTTTGGGGTTTTCATAAAAAAAAATAAAAATACTAATTTCTCATTATAAATTTAAACATTGTTTCTAATATATTTGAGAGAATTGAAGAGATTATTAAAAACTTTCTGAGTAATATTTTTGTGTGATTGTTTGTTGATTAAATCTCCATTCGAATTTAATGAAGTTAAATGTTATTTTTTCTTTCCACTTGTAAATTGAACTTTTATATTTTATTACAGATTGAAATGGCTCAAAAAGTCCTCAGTAAAGATATGTTAGCATTAGTACAGGCAATGAAACAAGCTCAGAAATATTCCCAGACTACTTTAGATTTAGAATACCGGAAACATATGCTGTCAGCAGCTCACGTTCTTGCTATCGATGCAAAGCACCTCCTGGACGTTGTTGATTCTGCCAAAAAAAGAGCAGATATTATTATTCTGAATGAGCAAACTAGAGAATCCTGTGAACCATCTCAACAGAATGTTTCCTCCAAGAATCCTCTGCTAGATTCCATTAATGACAGCCAGAAAATTGTTTCAACCCAGTCATTTTCAGATTATGAATCAGAATTACAAGCTGTGTCACAAGAAGATGAATTTAGTATAACAGCAGATGAAAATGAAGGAAATAGGTGTGATACATTAATATAATTATGGATATTTTGTAAGGGTCTTGTCTACTTGCATTAAATTTTAAATTGACAATTGTAATTTTTAATGTGCAATGCTAATATCTTAAAGATTTTGTTAGTAAATAATCAGTAAGCATGAAACATATCATGTGATGGCTCACATGTATATATTTAACATCAGTATTAATTTTTATTTTATTTATTAGTTCCTTTCATTATATGTTTAATGATAAATGTACGGGTATATAATGTACTGGATATGTGTATGAATCGATAATGTTTATATCTGTGTAGTTCTTTGTACTTTAAGCACTTAATTATTAGTTAAATTACTGATTTAGGCACTGAACATGTTCTGCAGTGTTTAAAGTTCTTAGATCTCAAGAAAATTTAATTATTTAAATGAAACTCCTCTTATTATTTTACAAATATTAGATCATTACCATAACACTGTATTTTTCATCCTTGTTTGATGTGCAGTTGCTAATTAAGATTAAGTTGCTCACCTCCCTAATAAAACAAAAGTACTCATGGTGACTGTTATACTTCATTTTTGGTTTTATTATAAAAAATTAATTTTTAGCTTTTTTCTTGAATATCTTTTTATTAATTAAAAGTAATTTACTTCATTGCTTAATTGATTGTGCTATATTTGTTTTATAACTATTCTCCCCACTCTCTTTCTGAATTTCAATTTTTATTATTCATATTACTAGTAGTAGTAATGGCAAATGATGTAAGAAAGAAAGCTTATATAGCATCAGCCAAAAAAAAAAAAAAAAAAAAGTGCTTCCCATTTCACCTCTCCATCCCCCCCCCCTAATGGTTTATCTAGTCCTTGAATTTATTCAAACTACCCACCTCCACACTACCAGATGAGAGTTTGTTCCAACAGTCAACTACCCTCTGGTGGAAGGCAAATTTTCAGTTTCCTCAGTTTGAGTTTATGCCACCTCATACAATGTTTAGTCAGAGCAAGAGAAAGGCTTCATCAGCAGTTAGCTTACTCAGTCTATTCAAGGCCTTAAACACCTCAATTAGATCTCCTTGGGGTCTCCAGATGCTGTAGTTTGCAAAATGGAAGCCTTTCCTAATAAGGGCACCCTATTACCATCTTGTTGCACTTCTCTGTATCTGTTGGAACAGATACAGAGAAGTATCAAAAATCATCTAAAATGATTTTTGCAGACCTGTATGTAGTATTCAAGATATGGCCTAAACATTGTATAAAATAAATGGGATAATCATCTCGCTATCCCTGCTTGCAAAATTCCTGTATATCATTTAGCTTCCTTGGCAACCTGTTTGCACTGCCACAGAGAACTTCATATTTGACTACACGATTACCCCTCAGGCCTTTTTCATTTTCCACTGCCCTGAGTGTGGTACCACACAGCCAGTTGAATTCAGAATATTTACACTGGGGAGTTAAACTTTAAGCAGTACATGTAGCATATGTATATATTTTATTATTATTTATTATGTACAACATATGTATAGATTACAAACAACTCTGTATAGTTACAAATATCATAATAAGAGAATAGGAGAAAACAAAAGGAAATATTTATAAATTATTTACATATTTAATTTATAAATTTAATATTTAATTAAATTTATTAATATTATATTAAATATATTTAATATTTATAAATAATAAATATTTACTTAAGATTTAAATACAAATAGTAAACAGTGAGTTCACAAAACCCACATTAATAACAATTTAATAATATTCATAATAACAGTTTAATATATCAAAATCACAGATTAAAATTTAAAGAAATCTCATACAAATTATAATCAAATGTTTAAGCATTATAATAATCTTATTCTTCTTCTTCTTTGCTCTTTCTTTGCTTACAGCTTATGTATCAGTCACTTCGTTTATTAATTTTTCTGATAACTCATTCGGGCCTTCTACCTTTATTTTCGTGCAGTCTACTACTTTATCTTCATGTAGTTTGGCAATGTTTCTTATCCCATTCACTTTCCCAATTTTGTCATCAATTGATTCATTATACTATAAGAACATTCAGCACTAGCAGTTGAAACAGGAATACAGCATTGCTTAGAACATAATGTTTTTCTCAATGTATCCTATTACAGCCACTCCCCAGCTTACGTAATACTCGACTTAAAAAAATCGTGGAAACGTATTTTGCGTCCTGTAGGAATAAATGGAGGTATCATAACGTAAACCCAATAACACATTGGTTTTTTTTGGTAATTCATTCTAAGACCTCGGAAGTTGAAATTTTCATTATATAACTACGTTATTTATCTCTCTAAAAGGTCATTTTTATAATGGAAATTGCACCACACTTTCATCATTATCATATGTTCAGTTATAAGAATCAGTTTTGAACACCTTTGTGATATTTTTCTAAAATACACTACCATAAAACAATAAAAACAATTTGCACTTTCTGGTTTATTGGGCTTTTCTGTTACACAATCTATTATAAACTCGATCTTATTGCATTTGCGATAATACCGATAACTGGAATTCTCTGGGTTTTTACATTATGGTGTTATAGTGAAATAAGTTCCCCTTCACTGAAATCTTCAATCATATAAATAACATAAATAAATTTTCAGAATCTTCTTTTCATTCCTATTTACTTATTACAATGGTGAAGGGAAAGGGACCAACGGAAAGTGCAAGTGATGGCAGTGCTAGGAAATAAAACAAAATTGATATAGAAATGAAGATGATTAATTAAGAAGTATGAAGCAGGACAAAGTTTGTCATCTATTGGAGGCAAATTGCTGCTATGGATAAAGGGGTGATTGAGGGGGAGAAGACAGAGAGTGGTAATCAATGGACACTGCTCATCGTGGACTAATGTTATTAGTGGAGTCCCTCAGGGTTCAGTGTTGGGTCCATTATTGTTTTCTGTATTTATAAATAATATTGATGATGGAATATCAAGCTTAATGTCCAAGTTTGCAGACAATACAAAGGTTGGCAGGTTGAGCAGATGGGCTGAGAGGTGGCAAATGAAGTTTAACATTGACAAATGTAAAGTACTACATATGGGAAACAGCAACTAATGTAGAAGTGTAAAGCAATCCTTAGATCGCTTTACACTTCTACATCTATATCTAACTGTAATCAGATCCCATTTAGACTATGGAGCCCCTGTTTATGACTGCACATAAGACCGTATTGACTTGGTTCAATCCAATCCAGCATAGTGCTCTCAGGATTGCCCTAGGATATTGCCTTATTTCAGGATATCTTTAGAGCAAAGTTTGTACATATATGCCAATAAACCTCTACTACACCTTAGGAGAAAGATATTGCTTCTTAACTATGTAGCCAAATTATGTAGTCTTCCTTCCTTCCTTCTCACTTCATCTGGACATATTTCTTTGATCCCCAGTGGGTAAACATGTATATAAAAAAGAAACCCAATTAAAATAAACCTGCTAGTATTTGGTTAAAGGAACTAAAGCAACAGTGGAATATCCATCTTGAAAATACATTTGGATCTCTCTTAAATGAACTTCCATGTAGCAAATTTTTCTGTTTAGCAAATTCTTTCAATTTCCCCTTGGTCATTACATTGAAAATAGTTTCCATATAACAAATAAAATTTCTATATAGCAAAGTGATTTCAAGAGACCTAGGTAAGCATTGTTTGCACTTCTGGTCTTTAGGCAATAGAGCTGATGCTGTAGAAAGCATGAATTAATCTAAAAGGATTAAGAATTAATCCCTTTAACTTTTAATTACAATGTCTAATTAAGACTAAATGAAATGATCCTTAAGAGTACAAATTAAGAGCTAAAACATTCCACAATTTAGTGGTGCCCATAAAACTTATACAACAACCACCTCTACTGTACCAAGAAGTCATGCTGGTCAACTGCTATCTATGTGTCTACAGCCGTTGGCAAACATTTTGGCATATTCACAACACGGGCATTGGCTCTGGTCAACTTGTTTCCTACTGTAAGCATTAGAGAATTAGAAGAGAATGATTTTCCTTTATCCCAGAAATTCATCAATTGTTTCACAGAAATGAGCCATCCACACTTTCACTAAATTTCATATATTTCTGTTTACAGGATAGATACAAATGGTCCCTAAATCAGTTTTGTTTGTTTTAACTGATGTGCAAGTAATCTTACAATGTCCTTGAGTGTAGTGGAAAAAGTGGACATGCTTGATAGTACAGATCAGGGTGTTAAAAAAAAAAAAAACTGCTTTAAAATTTTTTCTCCCTGCCATTAATGTGTCAACCATTCTGGAAACCATGTTTCAATTATTATTATTAGCCATATAGTGTAAGGAAGTCTCAGGCTCTTCCTGCACCAGACAAAAACAAATTTCTGTCTGAAATTTGTTTTTGTCTCTCTCTCTCTCTCTCTCTCTCTCTCTCCCCCCATGCGAGAGAGAGAGAGAGAGAGAGAGAGAGAGAGAGAGAGAGAGAGAGAGAGAGAGAAGAAAACAAGAGTCAGAAGTAGAAGGGAATCGCAAAGGAAAGAGAATAATGATGATATCCAGCTCAGGACCCTGGGTGTGCCAAGCCCAAACTCACCAGATGTGTGCCCCTGGGGTAATTCTCAAACTGTTTGAGGAAATGGGACCCAGACAGAAGTGTGTTAAATTATGCCTGTATGAAGATTGTAGATGAAGTCATTTTTAAGTAGGTGAAGGTGATTAGAGACCGAAAAATTAGGGCCATTAATAAAAGAAAAGACTACGGAGTATGCTTCTTTACTGGGGCATGAAACGTTCCAAGCCAGTTCTGTTTGCTGAAAACATTTAAATAATGCTATGGCTTACTCGAAAAAGTTATTTCTGGTGAAAATGGAGTTGTAATTGAAGAAGAGTGTACCCATTTGAAAGAAACAGTTTAAATTATGGAGTACTACGAGCCAAAAGACATTAGCATTAGTAGCATCACTTTCACCTCTGCCAGTGGCTACTGTTGATCTATTAGTGCATGTATCTCCCCAAGCTAGCAGTTTTCCGACTCACCTAACACTGCCTCTATTTAAGTGTATCCCATCCCTGTAGAAGCAGTCACTCCTGTTAACAAGCACAGACCAGGCTGAGAAAAATTCTTCCTCTTGAGCCTTGCACAATCTCTCTAGGGCCAAATTGATCAACAAGGCTCTTATCATGTACTCCCTCCTATTGTGTCTAGGCAGAATTGCAGACACTTTCAAGTTCAAACCTAACTCGCAACGTTTTTCAACATTCACCCGTACTTGTTAAGTCCGCAGATCTTCTACACTTAATGTCATTTGTGCCTTTAAAAGATGATATCTGCTCTACAAAGTAATCAACTTTTGTCCCTGGCAGACATACCTTGATTCTATTCCAGCAATCCTTTTTGCACAATATATTTCCTGTTTCCCTGACTGTTGGATCACCAACAATAACTAGCTCCGTGAGACCAGCGCATTCTGCCCTGAAGATTGCCACTGTGTTGCCTGATGCAGAAGAGTGCGCTGGCATTAAGTTTAGCAACTAAGAGTTTGATGCGCCCCCATTTTAATTCCTTCAAGGTTTATCTACCCTACACCTCAATCTCTCATATACCTCCATCAAAATGCTGAGTTGGCTTCTATTTCTTCGCACTCTCTGCACCTAGCATACACAAAGACATCTTCCTTCACTAGATCATGTCCTGTTCTAGAAAAGTCAGCAAATATTTCACATTTTGCACTTTTTTTTTTTTTTTTTTTTTTTTTTTTGACTCTCATGCATTGGAGAATCGCCCCCTTCAGTTCTCCCATGAGCCATACCACTTCTGCATACTTTATGCTCATTGCTTTGCTGCTCTCGTCTGGGACATGATTTACATTTAATTAACAATGAAAATTAATAAGATTAATAAATTTAATTTATAATTGACAGTACTACACTAAACTAACAGGTTCCTAATACAGTGCTTCGTGTTTTGCTATTATGCTGTCAAGTTGGAGATATACATTATGCTATTTTTATGCTATTGAGGTACAAGCTAGGGCTTACAATACCGGGATCCCGGTCATTTTTTTCCGGTATTGATACAAAAAATACTGGTTTTTCGGTACTAATTTAATGAGATAAAGTTTATAAAATCACCTTTATGTGATTATGATGTCGTTATCTCTACTAGCAAATGTTCGATAAATCATCGATAGGACACCATGCAACATTGCAACCTGTCCACAATTCTCAGACAATTTCATGTGCCGACCTGGCTAGCCGGGTGGGTAAAGTGCCTGCTTGGCAACCCAAAGGTCGTGGGTTGAAATCCTGCCTCGGGCTTGGATCAAAGTACTGCAAAAACCTTGGGAGGTACATTATGGCCACAGAAGCCGATGCGCCAACAACTACAAAAAAAAAAAAAACTTCATGTCTAACCGTATCGTAACTCCCAAGTCCCGTTCCTCCACTACTGACTTTAGTTCAACTCCACCAAGTGTATAAGTTATTTTGGGGCTGCTGTTCCCCAGGTGTAAGACCTTGCATTTTGCTGAATTAAAGCATAGCTGCCACTTTTCTGACCATCCTGGAAGTCTATTTAGGTCACTCTGAAGAAGCTCTGCTTGATGACAATCATTAACTACTCTACTGATCTTTACATCATTTGCAAGTTTAGACCTCATGCCCTCCATCTCTTCATAGATGTCATTTAAGATGATCAAAAACAACAGTGGTCCCAATACTGATCTTTGGGGAACCCCACTTCTTACATTAACCCAATCTGAGGAATAACCATTTATCACAACCCTCTTGCCTGGTGCTCACCTCCTTTAAGATTATAGGGTATGTGCCATTAACCACAGGAACCTTACTTGCCTGTAGGTGTGAAAGTTCTCATTAAATCATCATTTGAAAATTCAACATCATTAATTACATTTTTTTCAATTTCACTTCCATAATATCTCATTTACACAAAGGTTTTTTTTATGTAAATGTCGATGCAAAGTAACTGTTTAGTTCATCTGCAACTTCAGCTATGTTATCTAATACTATCCCACGCCCATTACTGATTTGTACTTCTGTTCTTTGCATTTATATATGTGAAGAATTCCTTAACTGCACTCTTTGCTCTCTTCTTTATTGCTTATCCCCACTCTTTGCTCTCTTCTTTATTGCTTATCCCCACTCTTTGCTCTCTCCCAGACTCAGTAAAGATACTATAGTGAAAATTATACTTCGCTTAATAAAACGTCTTTCTCCTTCAGAAAATGATGAAAATAATTCACTAATAGAAGACCAACATAGAACAGAACATCAGTGTTCCGCAAATTCTTTTCAAAATAAGAAATTGCCTGACTCCAATGAGATTTTAAAAGATGAACTTGAGTCAGAAATTAATGAAATACTTATAACTATTTTTGCTAAAAATGTTCAAAGCCTAGAAAATATGGACTGAGATCGTCTAAGATTATCTCAGTACAATAGTACCAGAATAGAATCCGAAAGGGCGTTTTCTGCTGCTAATCAAATACTGTATGTACCAAAATTAGATCCATTTTAAACAATCATACTATTGATTGCTTATGTTTCTTAAGAGCTCGCTTTATTCGGACAGGTAGTGTGGATGCATAAACATAACTAAACATTGCAGTAAAAATAGGTATTTTTTTGTTTTTAGAATAACTGTATTTTAATGATTTTTTTCAGAATATTTATTATTGCAATAAAAGTTTATTTAAAACATGAATTCAAGTAATTACAGTACTTGTTTTTTTCCTTACTTTATTACACCTAATTGTCATCAAAATTTATTTAGAAAAACATTTTTTTTTTGGAACAGCAGTATCCCAGTTTCATAAATTAAAAATACCAAAATACCAGTATTAATATTTTGACCGGTATTGTAAGCCCTAGTACAAGCTAAAGGTTATAATGATTATGCACCAACATCAAGCCATGATGATGAAGAGGTTGAAGAAATGTACACCGAAATTGAGTGTGTTCTAGATGAGCAGAAAACACACTACACTACACTATCATTATGGGGGACTTCAATGCTAAGGTTTGAAAAAGACAAAACAGTGCAGAAAGGGGAACTATAGGAAATTTTGGAATTGGTGAAAGATGTGAAAGACTTGGAATTTGCCGAATTTCAAGGATTGTCAGTAATGAACACTTTTTTCAAGAAAAGGGTGAACAGGAAGTGGACATGGAAGAGTGCAAATGGATTAACAGCTAATGAAATCAACTTCATCCTCACTAACAGAAGATATATTGTGAATGATGTTACTGTCCTGAACAAAGTAAATGTTGGAAGTGATCACAGAATGGTAAGATGCACACTAAGGAGTGGAATAAGGCAATTATAGTTTTGCTGCACAAGAATGGAGATAAATCAGAAATTACAGACCGATTAGCTTGTTATCCCACATCTACAAGTTGTTCACAAGGGTCATTACTAACAGATTAACTGTGATATTAAGTGAAGGTTAATGGAGAAAGCAAATGAATATAAAACACCATTATGCCTGGCATTTGTGGATTATGAAAAGGATTTGTCACCCTTTTTATGAAATGGTTGGATATGAACAAATTTCCAAGCAGAAGGTAAAACACCTTTGGAATAAGAAAGTGAAAAAAGGCGACAAAGAACAATAGTAAGTTCAGGAACACAGGTTTTGAGAACAAGTGGAGAAACAACATCAGGACATGGAGGACTCTTTCTTAGCATCAAGATTCGTCAAAATCCTTCTGACATCCTTTTGACGGAAGACCACAAGAGGCATTGAATGGAGTGTGTTTGGAATGGTGGGAGATGTTTTACCAAGATCATTAATACATGAGTTGGAAGAAAAATGGGATGCTGGCAGGTCAGCTTTATCCTTGGCTGAAATAACAACAGAACTATCTGGTTTTGACAGAGGTGGGAGCAGAGATGGGCAAAGGTTGCAGCCAATAGCTTTGGCAAGAGACCAGACTGTTCGGCTACCATTACTCTTAGCCTGTTCAAAATCTAGTTTGGACTGATTTAATAATAACTGCTTTACAATTGTTGCGAGCTTTGGTATATTCAGAAAATGAAACTGAAGAATTGAAAACAAGCCAATTCTGATATGCAACATTCTTCTCTTGAATAGCCTTAGCACATTTATTGGAAAACCAAGGTTTAGATAAAGGACAAGATTCTAAAGTGGGATGTGGAATAAAGGATTCCATTCCTACAAGAATGATTTCACTGACACGATCTGAGCAAATGCTGACATCAGAAGTTTTGAAACAGTAATCCGAGACCAAGGAAAAGAAATCTCACAGGTCATCCCATTTTGCATTCTTGTAATGCCAAACAACACAAGATTGGGAATAGCCATAAGATAAAGGCTCCATCGGAGAAGAGACAATCACCAAGTTGTGATCTGAGGTGCTAAAGGACCTCTCACTTCGACCATGTACTTAGAAGGGTTGTTTGTGAGAAAAAGATCAAGCATATTGGCTGCATGGTTAGGATTGTCCAGTATTTTGGTAGGTAAACGAACAATCTGTGCATGGTCATTAGTAATTGCAAAAGCCTCAATATCTCGACCAGCTTTGTTTGATGTGACTAGAAAACGGAAGCCAGCTGGAGTTGTGAATATTAAAATCACTAAGAAAAATTATTGGGAGAACGGTGGAGACAACAGATGAATTTGACACAATGACGTAGAGAGATTTTCAGACAGAGAAGATCGAAAAGAGGAGATTCCAAATTGCCAAGTTTCTGGCAGGGAATATCAGAACAGACATATGCACAAGTACCACCTTTGAGGCGAAAGGAATCATGCAGCGAATAATTTGGACATCTGAGATGTGCAGTAGTTGAATCAACCGATAACTGAGATTCTGTCAGTAAAAGTACATGGGGTTTAGCAGGCTGCAAGTGGAAGTGGACATCGTTGAGATTAGAATTGAGACCACGTATATTTGTGAAATGAATTAGGAAGTGCTTGGGAGGTTTAGATCTTTTCGCAGATAAGCTTGCTCTATTAGTTTGACAATTCATGGTGTATTCAATAGTAAGAAAAAGTGGGTGGCACATGATGTATGAAGTAATGAAATATTTGGCAGAGTAGAAGTAACAAGATTATACCTATCTGATCCGGAAGCCTCCTAGAGAGTTACCAATAGGTTAGGTCCAGTGTACTAACTAGCGGCCGGCCTGCGAACACCGTTTTAGAGCTGTACCCTCGAAATGTAAGGAATATTGGATCTCGCCACGATGTTCATCATAACCTCAAAAGTCATCAATCATACTGCATGATGGAAGAGATAGGGAATGGTTGACTGTAACTTAGCTTTAGAGACTAAACATGGGTTCGACCACTTCAAGGCTCCAATAAGCAAAGTGGTGGTATTGCACCTGTTGATGAGAATCATCTACCACCTAGTACTGCCTGGTAACATAGAGGGGTGGCATTCCTCCATGTGGGCGCCACACCTCGACCACTGCTTACGTTGGTTCACACCTGGGTGGTCACTCACCATGTACTTGTGCATGGAGTTTATACCCAGGATTACTAACAGTCCCACCATCGTGAAGGTGCAAGCAGAGGATTTGGCTGTCACAGACCGTCCGGACTTCACCGAAATTGGGTCCACTTTACTTGAGTGTCACCCGAATATCAGTTCCATCAGCGTTTTAGACTCCCAGGTAGCAAGTACAGCTTGTCTGGCATATCTGAGAGAATGTCTGTGACAACCTCAAGGACCAAGTAAATGTTTGTTAGTACAGTATATATAAAGTAATGTACGTTATTTTTAACTTTGTATTCTTTCAGCCAATTACATTTGCTCTTCCACTCATTCCCATTCACTCTCTCTTTCCTTCATGCTTGGTCACTCTTTCTTTCACCAAAACTGCCATTTATTCTCTTTTACCATAATTCCTAGTTCACTCAATCTTTCATTATCATTCATTCATTCTACATTGCATCCCCTTGCTACTAGCTTACTGATATTTTTCAGTTAATCTGCTTCCCTGGCTGCCTGTACATCTCTCCCTCCCCTACATGGTTACTTATTTGGTGTGGGCCCCAGGTTCCTACACATGGTAGGGTAGTCCTGGGGAGTTTTATTATGTCAGGTTTCTGTCAGGGAGCAGAATACTGCTATCCTGACAGTTTTTAAGTAATCGTCTGGGCGTGGTGAGAAACTTGGGCAATTTTACTATTGATTTAATTGCTGGAGGGGCTGAATTGCCATTCTTTAGATTGCTCTGCGCATTTCAAATACTTTCTGTGTGAAAGATGTAAAAGCTTTATAATTTTCTGGGAATGTCATATATTATATATTCATACAGAATGTGTGCCCAGTCTTCACTTTCGCCACAGGTGCAGTTAGGGTCAGGCCTAAGGAGGTTAGTTTCGCCTTTAGGGAGCCGTGACCTTCAATATAAATGTTTTAAAAAGTCCAGGGGCATACCACTTAGGTGGCTTTGGGCTAACCATTGACACCCATGGCAGAAACCGTTTGGTAACCAGACCTCTGGTTTCCTGCTCTCACTTTGTTTGCCATAGCTCATGGAGCTTTGTGGCTATTCTTTTTCTTTCGTTATTGTGAAAGAAGATCGTCATATAACAGTAAAGTAACTGGCAGAGATATAGAGTATCAGTAGTAAGCATGCACAGTATTCTCCATAACCATTTGCATGTGACAACTGTTTGTGCATGCTGAATTCCAAGACTACTCACACCTGATCAACAGCAAATTCACATGAAGGTTTGTCAGGAGTCGCAACGAATGGTTACTGAAGATTTTGAGCACAATTAGGCATGGTTTTCTTCTTTAGATGTGACAATAAATTGTCTCAAATAAAAAATACTTATTATAATACAAACTATCCTCTCTGATAGCTTAGTAGATACATATATATATGGCCGACCGGGCTAGCCTGGTGGGTAAAGTGCCTGCCTAGCAACCCAAAGGTCGCGGGTTCGAATCCTGCCTCGGGATTGGATCAGAGTAAAAAATGAAAAATCCTTGGGAGGTGGAATATGGTCACAGAAACCGATGCGCCAACAACTAACTAAAAAAAAATACGTATATTGCCATCTTCCACTCTTTTGAAGTTCTACGTTCAAAACTTGTCGAAGATTGGAGGAATTTCTAAAGGTCTTTTCATATGAGATGGAGTAAGCTGGTCTCAGGCAGGGAGTAGGGTTATATGAGTTATATCGAGTTTTTTTTTTTTTTTTTCAGCATGAAAAAAGTTTGTCCAGCTCACACAATTTGTAGAGCAACTCTTTGTTCCCCTCACTCATCTCATTTCCCTTCTCTGTACTCTTTCCAAAAATGATACCTCCAGACATCAGCACC
This sequence comes from Mastigoproctus giganteus, assembly GCF_048544385.1. Lineage (NCBI taxonomy): Eukaryota > Metazoa > Arthropoda > Arachnida > Uropygi > Thelyphonidae > Mastigoproctus > Mastigoproctus giganteus. The sequence goes on from NC_143583.1 coordinate 222,514,989, forward strand.
GGCAGAATATTTTACAAGGTGGTGCATGTGAAAATAAATTTTTTGTTCACCAAATTTTTGAATATATGAAATATCTTATGTTTCAATAAAATAATGAAAATATTAAAAATTATGTATTACTTCTTCAACCTTCTCTTGTTTCTCTAACATGCTGGTGTAGAAAAGTCATTTTGTAAATCCACAAAAGTCTTGCTGCTGTGTGTAACCAACCCACAAGGTCCATTCATTATCTGAAAAATTAAAGAAGCCCATTATAAGACATTATGATTTTCTTGCCTACTCTACATGTCTGTACAGTTCATTATACTCTTAATCATTAGGCCTATAACACACTCCTTTCTCATTTTTGTTTTCCCAGTGCTTATGTCACACCAAACTAACTTAACATTGTACTAGCCATCCATGTATACTGGATGCACTGCAATATGTTTTATGTTCTTCTTAACTTAGAGTATAACCACTCTGATCCTGTCTGTCCTTCCTGTCATCATTATACTCCTGAAGTTCAAATTCTGAATTCCCTTATGTGTGAGTGACACCATTTCCCTAATTCCATCAGTGTCTGCGTTTGATGATATGATCAGCACTTCATCAAATTTATTTACTGTGCTCTTAGCATTACTGTATGTACAAGTATACCTGCAACTGTTTTTACATTTTATTATTACGTACCTGAACCCAGTAGTGTGTACATAAAATTCTGTATTTATTAATGTTTAATTGCAACTGGCACACATGACTGTCATCTTAATCTCCTTCTAGGCTACATTTTAGCCAGTGTGGCCATTGTATTAAAAAACTATTAAAAATATTTTAAAAAATTATTGCTGATTAAATTATTATATATGTGTGAAAACAAGTAAATTACCATATTACGCTGAAGAAATAAATATAAAATATAAGAAGGAGAAAAGGGAGGAATAAAAACGTAGAGGTGAAAATAAATGTATTTGAACTGAGGAAGGAGAAAACCACTGTCTATAGCAGTTCTGATAGTTATGATATGATCATGGTTATGATAGCCATGTGGCTATCATAACCGTTGTTTCTCTGCTCTCGAGATATTTACTTATGTTTATATTTCGCGATTCTGCCATCTTTCATAGTGTCTTTTTTGTATAGAAATAATAATTATGAATATCTCATACTAATAATCAGTGAATCGATATTAGTATCCATCGCAACTACAAAACTGTTGAAAATTCTCCAGAAACTCTTTGCAATGTTCTGGCCTGTTTCCATGTTCATACAACGATGGCTCCACTTTCTATGCATTTTAACATGTAAAAGGAATTAACGTTATCGCCTATGAGAATGCCCATTGTGTATCTTACTCAGGGCTCCCACTCACAAATTTTAAAAAAAACTCAGATTGCAACTTAAATAAACCCAAAAAAAACCTAGTTTTCATCATATAGTATAGCAACACAAATAAGATAAAACTTATCGTGCATAAATATCTTTTATTTAATTGTAATCAGAATTTTCATCCCATTCAGTTCCCTCCACATTTATTTTTTGAAGTCCTTTCATTTTTTTCAAACGTTCTTCGTATCTTTTGTGACAAGTTCCTTGTATGACTTCTTTTACCAATTCTGATTTAGGTTTCCATGTATAGCAATTTTGATTAGATCTATTTATCGCCTGTTTTGCCATTAGTCGATCTTTCACAGTTTCTGGTTTAAGAGTTTGTGGCTTTTGTTTTTATATGGTTTACTTGGCAGAAGATTCTTTCTATGCTTGCCGAAGAGTGAGGTAAAATAGACTGGTCATAAAGTTAGATAAAATCTCATATTTAGAATTATTAAAGCCATCTTTTATATTATGTAACAGATACCAAAACTCAGGGATGGTTTTGTAAGAAAGATCTAAATCTTGATTTAAACGAAATGATCTCCATTCATCATCCAGAAGATCTATTTTGTCTTCAGAAACAAGGTGAGGGAACTGCATTGCTAAATGGAAAATTGAGGATGGCAATTTGGCACGATCATGTATCACTGCTGGGTCAAGAACATTGAGACTGGCGATAATTCCATCGTCATTTAGAGGAAATCTTTTTCTGATTTCTGTACAAAGTTCAACAAGAAATTTTAAATAGTCATTTTTAAACCTGCTTTCACTGTCACCAAGTGGTGTTGAATTTAATAAGGCCGTACAATGGCCTCCCGCTGCCTCCATATCCAGGTGGGAAGGAGCAGCAGTGCGTAGCACACATGCTTCTTGATTAGACCGGGGTTCGAGCCCGTCACCACCAAATACGGAGGATGTGGAAAGGTCAGGGAATGACCACCGTATATTCCTGGAGCAATATGGCCTTAGTTGCTAATGCTCCTTAAAAAAACCGACAAACAACAACAAACAATGGCCTCCCAAATATATTTTATTCAGAGGCTTATGATTTATTGCATTGCTTGGATCAATTTCAACCAGCTTGCACAAAGTAATGACTTCTTCTTTTATGAAAAAACTAAGAATATTTTTATACTCAATTGAAACCATTGAATGAAGTAAGTGCAATCTGAAATGCTCAGATTGAAATTCAATATGCTTAGTTCCTTTGGTGATCGTAGTACTGTAAATATTCCCTCCACCATCGATTTTGTCAATTTTTGATTGAGACTGAAAATAAAGAACTGACACATCCCACTGCTCAATAATAATTTTTATTACATTGCCACGCGATAACCAACATGTTTGTGCTAATTTGGGGATTTTATGCTTAGCAGTATCTACAACATCTTGAATCATTTTGAACTCATTTAATCTTTTACTACTATGGGAAAAATAACAAGAGATATGTTTTATAAATATTTCTAGATATGATGGTAGTACCTTGACTGAATGACTAGCACATAATGCAAAAGAATGGCAAACACATCCCATTATAAATACTGATGGTACATCCTTTTTTAGCAATGACTGGAACCCACTCTTAGTACCCATCATAGTGGCACAATTATCACTTCCAAAGCCAACGAGATTACTTATTTGAGTGTTTTTTTCTATGAAAAGATCTTTTACAGCTTGATAAAGCCCTTCTGAAGTACCATTTTCGACAAAAACAGTGTCGAGTAACACATCTACAACATCAAGTGTTTGAATATCAAAATATTTAATAACAACAGCTAGAACTTGCGATAAAGATAAATCTGTACTTTCATCTATTATCATTGAAAACTTGTTGTTTCTGCATATGTTAGAAATGTATATTTTTTCATGATAGGCTATGCCATCTTGTATAAGACAAGAGACTTTAGTCACCTTCATCTGAACTTGTTTTGCAATATTGCTATCATGAAATGCTTTCTTACATGCTTCTATAAGGTGATCACATTGCGCAAATGGAATATTATGCTCAGAAATGAGTGCAGCAATTGTTAACTCTGCCTTTGCTAATTCTTCATTCTCCATAGGTTTACTTTTTGTGAGGAATGTGTCTAACGTTGAACTTGTCTTAGCAATATTTGCACTTTTTTTATACTGCAATAATTAAAGACAAACACCAGCCAAGGAATAAAATGTTTTTTTACTTTTTTTTATGTTTAACTGTATTTTTATGTGCTAGTAACATCGATTTATTGGCATTCTTTAATTTCATTTCACAACAAATATGCACCTTTTTCATTACTGTCTTCTTTCAACCAATCCTTTAATTCCAGATCTTCTAACCATTCATTTCTAAAATTTTGAGTATACCATTGTTTACTCATCTTTCTCTGTGGGGAACAAGTTTCAGACATTGTGGGCAATTTGTGGGTATAGCTAGTTAGCAGTTATCTTATTTAAAAATGTTCTATAAAATAAAAAATAAAGCACTAATCCATTAACATAAAATAGAAATATTCACTACAATTTAAATTTATTATATCACTGTATGTAGTACATGCATAAATGTAAAAATCACACCAAATAATGCAATAATACCACGAACGATCACGAAAGACTGTGCAGTAAAGACCGCCTTCCGCCTGCTCAATAGGCTGTGCATACATGTTAGTAACACGAACGAAAACCATAGTGTAGAACCCTGCAAAAACTTCGAAACCCTTTTACATTTGTAGTATTTTGTACAAGCACTTGAGATATTACAAATTATGATCAGTATTGTTAGAATATACAATTAAGAAAATTGTAAACTGTTATTAAATTAAATTTTATTGTATTTACAAGAAATAAAAATAAATTTTGACTTAAAATTAAAAATTACCGAAAAAAAAACCCCAGATAATGAGATATTTTTGTGAAAAAAAACTATCAACCCAAATTACAATCAAAAAACCCAGATTTGGGTGGAAAAACCTAGGTGTGGGAGCCGTAATCTTACTATTTTACTACTCTGTGCATACAGCAATTATAACTGGCTCTTTTCTCATCTTAAAACCTGGTGCAGGCATTTCTCTTTTAGTGGCTATGGTTTTTCTCGGTAATGCTTTCCATAATAAGCCCATCTCATTGACATTATAAACATTTTCTTTCTCATAATTTAATAAACCAAAGTGAACATACTTTTAAAGGACACCACTGCCAATTCATCTGCAGAAAGTTTCTCGCCTTGAATGTCTAGTTCACGTATACCGTCTCAGTTTAAATTTTTTCAGCCAACTTGTGCTTGCCTTAAAATCTTCATTACCTCTTAATTTTTAATTAAAATCCAATGCTTTTTCCCACAACATTGAGCCAGACACTGGCTCACCTAAACTTTGCTTCAGAAGAAACTACCAATAAAATGCACTCTCTAAAGTGGCATTTTCAGGTTTCAACATCGTGTTTTTCCTGCTAGACCTTTGTGTCCATAATCGACACAAATTCTGTTATAGCACTGGAATTTTCTTGATATCGTAAATTGTTGAAGTTTCCACATTAAACTCTTTGGAGAGAGATTTTCTAAAATTTCACCTTTTCTAATAGTATTAATTTCCGTTTTACGTTGCAATATTAAAGCTGCGCGTTTTCTTTTCATTCACATTTTACCGTAAAAAAACTGAGAAAAATAACGAATCGCACAGTTTCTGGCCAATATTACTCTTACCGAATATGGAACTAAACTAATCTGAAATTCACTCATGGTTTCTGAGAAAACCCAGTCGTCTCTGTGATATTTTTCTAAAGCACATTTCTGAAGGTCGCATAGAATTCTAGAGGTCACAACTGTAAAATAATAAAAACAATTTGCAGTTTTCGGTTTATTGGACTTTTTGGTTTGTACAATCTATTATAAACAGGTAGTAAACTCGATCTTTTGCTTATTAGAATCTCAATTCAGTTTGCAAACGTGATCACTACGCTTACTGCACTACTATTATTAATAAAAAAATAAATAAAAATAAGAAAGATCAGCCTTTTTTTAAATTTGTTCTGGATAACTGACGTTCTACTGTAATATGATTTATATATATGTTAAATAGAAGTGGGGACAGTTCATATTTCAGTCAATATACTCCGTATTTATTGTCTTGGATTCAATTGTTTGTGATTCTATTATAGATATAGATTTTTATAGATAAATGTCAATAAATACTCCTGTATTTATTGTTATGGATTCAGTTGTTTGTGATTTAGTCTTAATTTTTATTCTATTATTTTTATAGATATTTAAGATGCACTTGATCAGTAGCTGTCTTGAAGATTTTCCTCCATTCTCTTATAAAATTATTTATATATATATATGTATATGTCAAATAGAAGTGGGGACAGTTCACATCCCTGTCGTGCTCCTGTATTTATTGTCTTTGATTCAGTTGTTTGTGATTCAATCTAAATTTTTATTCTATTATTTTTATAGACGTTGAAGACGGCCTCGATCAACTGGTTTGGTATATTATCATCTTTTAAGATTCCAGATAGTTTTGTTTGGTTCACCTTGTTGAAGGCTTTTTTATAATCTATGAATGGGAGATGGGTTTCCAAGTTAAACTCTCTTCTTTTCTCTATCAGGAGCTTGAGTGTGAAGCGTCCACACATGATCCTCCTGATCTTGTTGTAAGAGAGTTCAAACTGTTCTTCTCCAAGAATGTTTTCATAATATTTGCTAAGTTTCAGTTTTAAAAGGCTTGATTATACTTTATATTCCATATTTAGAAGACTGATTCCTCTGTAGTTATTGCAATCATTTATGCTGCCTTTTTTAAAGATTAGCACTACAAAAGCATTTTGCCAGCTATCTGTTGACGGGTGGCCCGCAAAAATCGAATTCATCAGTTCAAGTATTGTTTAATTCTGAAATTTTTTTCTTGAATATTTTATGAGCTCTGTTAATTCAATCGTAACTTGGACATTTTTGGTTTTTACTATTTTTAAGCACTATTTCTAATTCTTCATTAGTGAATGCTTCTATTATATTATTGTTTGATGTTGTTTTAGAAAGGGCAGGGTCAACTGTGGTCCATAGGTTTCTATAATAATTGGGCCAATCTTCTAATGGAATTGTGTTAATTATAACTGTTTCCTTGAAGTTATTGTTTATTTGTCTTGTTGCTTTATATATTCTAGTATGTGGCTTATTGATGTCTTTTTCTAAGTTGGTAACAAAATTGTTTCATTGATCTCTGTCTTTTCCTTGTCTCTCTTTTGGCTATGGCTCTTTTACATTTATATTCCACTTAATTTTCTAGTTTTTTTGTGGTTATCCATTTCTTGTATGCATTCCATCTCTTCTGAATGTGCTGATTTCCCCATCCCA